>NW_006399820.1:14442657-14460755 GCF_000299155.1 Elephantulus edwardii | reverse complement strand
AAGGAGGGACAATCTCCTCCTGTACCAGTCAGATCTGATTTGACGGTACACTCACACAAAAATAATAAAATTAAAAATTAAAAAAAAAATATCATCCCCCTTATACATGCTCAAACAGTATTATCAGATACTCTAGGTATACTATTAAAGCAGAGATTATCTAAAAACCAAATAAATACTATTCACAATCAAAAGCAAAATTTTCTACCATCTACTTGTTCTAGACTTACAAACTCTTCCCAACCAATCTCCTAAACTTATAGCAAATTCAAAATATGTGGTCTATTCTCTTTAAAATACTAAAACTGCATATCTTAAAGACACTTAATAAACTGTTACTGCAACAATTTATTTTGGTTCAGCAATTAAATGGCATCATTCTATTATATTTCTCACTCTCACTATCAATTACCATGTCTATCAAGTCTGAAGGAAATGAGAGAGCTGACCAAACATAGCTTTTCCTGTTGACATTTAACCTGCTTTAGTCTCTCATCAATGCTTTCGTCAAAATGTTCATTCCCTATACACAAAATTTGTTATTACTTTGGAACAAGTCAGCAAATTATTCATGCTTGTTCTGCACACCAATCATTTCAAGGCATGCATTTACCTTCTGGAGTAAATCCTCCAGAGTTAGGACATATTCGAATTTGGCAAGTAGATACTACTGACATTTCTAAATTTGTTGTTGTTGTTATGTGTCATCAAGTCACCTGCAACACATAGTGATTCTACACATAACAGCCCTAAACCCTGCTCTATCCTGTTTCGATCTAATAGTCTCTGACACACCTACCTCTGTTACCCTAGTCACTGAATCAATCCATCTCATTGACGGTCTTCCTCTTTTGTGCTGTCCCTCCACCCTCCCAAGCATGACGCCCCTCTCCAAGGACAGGTCCTGCATTGCAACATGTCCAAAGTATGTCAGATAAAGCCTTAGAATCCTTGCCTCCAAGGAGCAGCCCGTTCTCATCCTCTCTAGGATGAACCAGTTTTTTCTCCTAGCACATGGTATATTCAATACTCTTCTCCAGCACTACAGTTCAAAGGGATCAATTCTCCTTCTATCTTCCCTAGCCATTGTCCCGCTTTCTGATGCATAGCAAGTAATTGCAAAGATTAAGGCCTGGATCAGGTGCACCTTAATCTCCAGACTGACATCATTGCTCTTCAGTACTTTGGAGAGGTCTCTGACATCAGACGTTCCCAATGCATTTCGTCTTTTAATTTCCTGACTGCTGGTACCAAGTGTGTTGATTGTGGAGTTAAGCAAACCAAAGCTGTTAACAATCTCAATCTCTTCACCATTCATCATGATGTTGCCAATCAGCCCAACGGTGAGAATCTTATGAATGTATATTCATATCTCTGTGGATATGATTTGTGGTTTTATACATGTCACTGTTTTAGCAGGAGAAACTTCTAAGCATGTTGTTTTTCATTTACTTGACACATCTGCATACATAGGAGGCCACAACAAATTGAAACAGATAAAAAATTAAAATAGATTAAAAACACAGGAGCAATGATTTTGTAAATTACTACCTAACATGGGAGGGACTGGAGAGCATTATGCTAAGTAAACTAACTCCATCTCATTAAGACAAATGTTGTATAAGATCATTATTGTAGAACAAGTTCAAGGACCTAAGGACAGGAGAGGGGGCTTAATCATAGAGTCACACAATTTGATGGGGGGAGGGAGGATTGGGTAATGGAAAGAGGAAAGATCCAGTGTGAAAAACAATGTATACGAACTTTGTAAGTAAATCAATATAAATTTAAGAGAGAGAGAGAGAATGAAATGAAAAACAAAAAACCAAACCACACCAGATAATGGACCACTATATATCCACTAAATTGAAACAATGTTGTAATACATGGAACACATCAATTTACTGGAATTCTTTTTAATCCCACAGGACAATCATAGAACTGCCAACATCAAACTAAAAAATTATAAAACAAAAAGGATAGGATATTCTCTCCTAAAGATAAGCAAAGACCTTTTTACCTTAAATTTTAAAAATCTTGATAAAAAAAGGAAAAACACATGGTCAAATGCATTATGGAGACAGACCTACGGTACTTAATACGTAAAAGTGATAAAAATCATTGCCTGATAGTTCTCAATGGGAAGATCCCTTTCAAGTAGTAATGTGGGATCAAGGATTTGTTTTCTTACTCTGACAGGACCTGTGCGGCTGCCAACTAAAGCATTCAGACTGACTATGAGCTGGAAGCACCTCATGAAGGACAAGCTTTAATGTCTTCATCTGGATGAGACCAAGAGCCTCTTCAAATGAGATTTCTGCTAATGAGTCCTTACACCATTCTGAGGAACCAGTGCACTGATTTGGCAAAACCCCCTCAGATGAGGCCAATTTTAAAAGCTTGATATCTTAACTAATCAACTCAGGGAAAGAGTTGGCACTCTTTCTAATTCTGTTGTTTTTTAACCTATCAATCATAACTCTGGGATTCCTATTCTTCTCAGTGTCAGCCAAAACTTGCCTTGATCTATACAAATGCTTTTGCATAGTCACTAAAGCACAAATAGACATTCTTCTGGTATTCCTTACTTTGAGCCAATATCCATCAGATATCAACAATGATATCCCTGGTGCCATGTTCTCTTCTAAATCCTTACTGAACTTCTGGCATTTCCTTACCTATGTACTGTTCCAGCTCTTTTTGAATGATCTTCAGCTGTATTTTCTTGCATCTGATATCAATGATATTGTTCAGTCATTTCCACATGCAGTTGGATCATCTTTCTTGGGAATGGGAACAAATATGGGCCTTTTCCAATCTGTTGGCCACATAGCCGTCCTCCAAATTTCTTGGCATAGACTGGTAAGTGTATTCAAGGCTGCATTTGTTAATTGAAACAAGTCAATTAGTATCCCATTGATTCCTGAAGCCTTATTTTTTTGCTTTTCACTTCATATTTTCCTTTTGTTTTGGCTTCTTGAAGCTTCAGTACAATCTTTAGTGCCTCCTCTGACCTCCATTTTAATTTTTTTTCTTTCTCCTCTGTTTTTGTAATGACCCTTTGCTTCCTTCATGGATGATATCCTTAATATCATCCCACAACTCATCTGGTCTTCTATCATTGGTGTTCACTGCCCTCAAACCTATTCTTAATATGATCATGAAATTCAGATGGAATTGCTTCAAGATCATATCTTGGTTCCTGTGGACTTATTTTCATTTTCTTTGGCCTCAATTTAACCTTGAGAAGAATGGGAATCCCATAGCACTTACTTGATTGTGCTCATGCAGAACTTATTTGTATATCAGGAAGGCTGTTGTGCAAACAGAGCAGGGGAGCACTGCATGGTTTGGAATTAGGAAGATAATGTGTCAGAATTGTATTCTTTCTCCATACCTGTTCAATCTATATACTGAGCAAATTATCCAAGAAGCTGGACTCTCTATGAAGAGGAGTGTGGCAGGATTGGAGGGAGACTCATCAATAACCTGCATTATGCAGATGACACAACCTTACTGAAAATGAGGAGGACTTGAAGCACTTGTTGAAGAAAATCAAGACATGCAACATTCTGTATGGATTGCATCTCAATACTAAGAAAACAAAGATTCTTACCATTGCACCAGTAGGGCAGTGTCATGATGAATGGAGAAGAGACTGATACTGTCAACAGCTTCATCTTGCTTGGATCCACAATTAACACACTTGATACCAGCAGGTAGGAAATAAGAAGACTCATTGCACTGGGAAAATCTATAGTTAGGGACCTTTCCAAATTACTAAGAGTAGTGATGTCAGTTTGAGAACTAAGGTGTGTCTGAGCCAGCCCATGGTCTTTCTGATTACTAGCTTTGCATCTGGGACCTGGACAAGGAATAAGGATGACAGAAAAAGAAGTGATGCCTTTGAGCTGTGGTGTTGGAGAAGAGCACTGAAAATCCCACGGACAGCCAAGAGAACATTCAGATATGTTTTGGAGATGATGCAGCCAGAGTGCTCTTTGGGGGCAAGAATGATGAGGCTTCACCTCACCTACTTTGGACATGTTGTTAGGAGGTGCTATTCCTTGAAGAGGGACATGATGTTAAGAAGGGTGGAGGATCAGCAAAGGAGAGGAAGACCTTCAACCAGGTAGATTGACACAGTGACTGCTGCAGTGGGCTTTTGTGTGTCAGTAAGTGTGAGGATGGCACAGGACAGAACAGTGTTCAAATCTTTTGTTCATAGGGTCACTATGAGTCATGCTCAACTCAATGGCATCTAACAATAATAGTAACATCAATCATAACTGAAAATTTCTGCTAGTGTTGGGTTGGTGTTTAATTATTTCCTCCTGTACAAGCTGATAAATATTGGGCTCATATTATTTCCCAAACTTTATTTAAGCTTGTTACCTGGTAAGATCCAAAGCTCCCTCCATCTAGTAATAACATTGTGTGAACAGAAGAAGTCTAGATTCCTTCAAGAAAACCTCCAACAAATCATACAGAATGGATCCAAGTTAAAAATTATCCCATTTTTCATGAGATGCTATCTCTATCTTTCAAAACAAGAAGAGAAAGGTTTAGGTGTTAACTTAATCACGGGTTGAATGGATTGAGAGAATGTAACCAGAGGAAAGGAAATTAATTGTTAAAGAGAAAACTCTATTAAGTGCACATTGGGGGTGGGGGGAACCAAGGAAAACATTCCTAAGTAAATTGTTGAATTTTTAGACAGAACAAAGTATAAGTTAGTAAGTAAATGTCAACATATTCCTTTAAGGTCAAGACATTATGCCTTATAAGTATGTATCCAGGTACCACTAAGTTACACATGTCAATGGCCCAAATGCTCATGGTTCTCAGTCTTCTCACATTGATCTTCTCCCAATCTGTGAGCAAAATGAAGTTGTTGACAACTTTAATCTTTTCTCTGTCATGATATTGGCTATTATCCAGTGGTGAGGATTTATGCTTTCTTGATGTTGAGACTCAATCCATATTGAAGGCTGTAGTCTTTGATTTTATGCAGCTGGTGCTTCAAGTCCTCTCCACTTTCACTAAGATTGTGTCATCTACATAGTAAAGGCTGTTGATGAATCTTCCTCCAATACTGATGCCTTATTCTTCTTCAGATAGCTTCTCAAATAGGTTCTCTTAAGTGATTCTGGTGTTGTCAGTAATCTATCCTCCATTTGTTGGACCTTTTTGGCTTATCATTTCTTTTAAATCCTTTGATTTTTGAAAAATACAATTTTAACTTATAGCTCCCTTCAGAATTTTTTAATTATTATTATTTTTATGTATGTATGTATGTATGTATGTATGTATTTACATCTACAGAGATTTTGGAATTCCATTCATTGTTGCACTTTTCTCCCTGCCCCCCACCCCCGTTCGCTCCTCTCCTTGAAAAGCAAAAGAAAAACTCCTTCACTGGTGGTACACAATCCACCCCACACTCCCTTCAGAATTTTTATGGTTTGTTCTTTTGTTTCTTCTAATTTAGTCATCTTTTCTGAAATCTTCTTTTACTTTTTTTTTTATTTCTGATTGTTTCCTAAGTTGTTACTTCATTTCTGAATTCTGGTAAATTTTTATCTTTATACATTATATCATTTTCTTGTTTTGAGTCCCCCCCCCCCCGTGTTTTTTTTTAAACTTGTGATTTGGCTGCACCTTTTCTATTACAAAGTGGTGTAGTGGCAAGAAGTTTTGTTGTTAACCCAAAGGCAAATGGTTTCAACCCACTAGCTACTCTTTGGGAGAAAGATCAGCAATCTCCTCCCATGTGATTAACAGTCTCCAAAAATCCATTGGAGGGTCAGCTATAAGCTAGTTCCAACTGTATGGCACACAACCACAATTTTCTATTAGTGAGACTATAGCAGTATTACTTTGTTATCTAGTTTTGCTGTGTTGTTTCCCTTGTTCACAACACTCTGGTGGCCTACTGGCAAAAACCTGTGCTGCAATCTTGACGGCATGTGGTTGGAGGCCAACTGCTCCATGGGAGAAAGATGGACAATCTCTTCCTGTGTGATTAAATGCTTCTGAAAACCCTCCTGAAGGTCATCTATGGGTCAGGTCTGACTCTATGGTAAACAACAACAACAATCCAGTTTTAAGTGGAGATACATGGAAATTAAAAACTTCCATATATCCAGAATCAATTTGTAGATATTTTAAACTTACTAGTACTTTGCTTTGTACACGCCTTCCTATCTGAGACTTCAAATCTCAGGAAAGTGTGCTAGGGTTAGGTTGAGTGCCCTTGATATTGACAGTGACATACTGCACCACATCATTTTAAAAGAATAATTTTCTTGCTTGTATTTTTTGTCACTACTCTACCTTAAATGCTGTGTATGTCATACTATATTCAGAATGTAGTTTTACTTTTGAAAACTAAATGTACTTTCTTTATAGTAGTCTGTTTTAACTCTACTGCTATTGTTGTTGTTAAATGTTGTCAAGTCGACCACAAGTCATAGCAACTCTATGAACAAAAGATCTGAACCCTGTTCTCTAAATATCATTTCTCTAATTTTCATAGTTTCCAAAGGCATGTTGTTTAGGAAGTGAATTTCAATCTTGCTTCCAAGCCTGTTTTAATCTAGGAGTTTCAACACTTTCCACCATGGATAACCATTATGGCATCTGACACACTGGTGGCACAGTGTTCAGCATCACAGCAACCCCATTCAGTGAAGCAAACTGATAGGCCAGTGCTTTACCACTTAGGAGAATGTTTTTCCCAAACAATTAACACCAGGCCTGAGACCCACAGGCCCAAGGGCCCAACTGACTTTTAAATACAAAGGCCCACCCACCAGGTCCTGACTAACTTAATTAAACAAGAGGCTTCCAGCCCACAGCTGCTTGTTAGCTAAATCCAGGAAATCCAATCAGCTCACACTCAACTGTGAATGAAATGTTGTTGTTGTTGTTATGTTCCATCAAGTTTGTTTGCGACTCAGAGCGACCCTATGTACAACAGCCCTAAACCCTGCTCTATCCTGTGCCAATCTCATTGCCTCTGACACACCCATCCCGATTACCCCAGTCACTGAATCAATCCACCTCATAGAGGTTCTTTCCCTCCTGCGCTGTCCCTCCACTCTGCCCAGCATGATGTCCCTCTCTAAAGACCTGTCTCTCCTTACAACATGTCCAAAGTATGTCAGGCGAAGCCCCAGAATCCTTGCCTCCAAGGAGCAGCCTGGTTTAACCCTCTCCAGGATGAATCTGTTTGTTTTCTTGGCAGTCCATGGTACATTCAATACTCTTCTCCAGCACCACAGCTCAAAGGCATCAACTCTCCTTCTGTCCTCCCTAGTCATTGTCCAACACTCTGATGCATAACAAGTAATTGCAAAAACCATGGCCTGTATCAGGCGCACCTTAGTCTCCAGAGAGACACCGTTGCTCTTGAGTACTTTAGAGAGATCCCTAACCGCAGACTTTCCCATCGCAATACGTTTTTTTATTTCCTGGCTACTGGTGCCAAGAGTGTTGACCGTGGAGCCGAGCAAACTGAAGCTGTGAACAAAAAAAGTGCCAAACAGTTTACACCCCACTTTCAACTGAAACAAGAGAACCTACCCACCAGAATCTTCACACAAAAGGCTCTATAAAATACTTCTAAGTTGTCATCACGTCAGGTTCAACTCAAAGCACCAGAAATAAGTTGCCTGAGCCTGTCCCATCCACCCGATGTCCACAGTGTGTAAGGCCGCTGTCAGTCACTGTCATTCATCTTGCTGAAGATCATCTTCTCTGCTGACCTCCACCCTTCCAAGCATGATCTCCTTTTTCCAAGGACTTCTGCTACTAGGACAGCTTTTTTCCTGTAACTTACCATTATGCACATTAAGTTGTTTTCTAAGGAATTCATGTTCTTCCTGAATCTAAAGAGTTATCTTTCCTCAATTCCAGAAAACTGTTGATCCTTCTCATATTTTCTAGACTCTCAAAACTTGTTGGTTATTAAAGTAAAAAAAAGTATCCCTTAAGACCTTTGAAATAGGTTTTTCTATCAATAAAACAAAGTCTTAGCTCTTTCAAAACAAAAGAACTCACTGCTACCGTGTCAGTTCACAGTGACCCTTCCTCAGGTTTCCAAGGCTGTAATCACAATGGAAGGAAGTTGTTTGCTTCCACAGAGCTTCTGTTGAAGTCAAACCTCAAAAGATGAGCAGCCTTTGAGTTAGCAGTGCAATTTACTATGGACTCACTATCGGGCCAGAGTCCTTTCAAAAGGGTGCCTTTTCAAAAGTAGAATGCAAAACAGACAACTCTTGGAGCTATCATTTAATTACTTGGAACCAGACATCTTAGAAAGGAAAATGATTCCCGAAATTTGTATTTTTGGAAGTCAATAAATTCAATTTTGGTTTCTAGGCTTTATTTTTCTTCCTTAAATTAGTTGTGATTGGATTTCTGACAACTGCAACCAAGAATCGTGATTAACATAAGTACCTACTATCCAGGTGGTACTATGTACTATATGATAGATAATCGGTAAAGTTCATGTCCTCAATAGTCAAAATTATTCATATTCATTTTAAGCCATCTTCATTTCTTTGTTCATGCTTTTTGTCTTTCCCACTCCAACTTGGAATACATGTTTGTACATTGATTTTATATGTGTGTTGTTATGTGCCATCAAATTGCCTGTGACTCGTAGCGACAACAGCTCTAAAGTCAGCCCTGTTCTGAGCCATGAGCCAGTCTCACTAACTTCGACACACCTACCCCCATTGCCCTAGTTACTGTATCAATCCATCTCATCTGGAGTCTTCCTCTCCTGCGCTGTCCCTCCACCCTCCCGAGCATGATGTCCTTCTCCAAGGATCAGTCCCTCCTGGCCACACCCTCCTGAGCATGATATCCTTCTCCAAGAATCAGTCCCTCCTGGCCATATGCCTAAAGTATGTGAGATGGAGCTTCAAAATCCTAGCCTCCAAGAAAGATTTGGTTTCACCCTCTCCAAGAAAGGCCTGTTTGTTTACTGGGCAGTCCATGATATGTATGTTCAAGACACTTCTCCAGCAAAGGCCTTACTTAATTCTTCTTCTCTTATCCTCAGTCATTGCATCAGTTCTCTGATGCACAGCAAGTAAGTGCCAAAGACCATGGCCTGGATCAGGCACACCTTTGTCACTAGACTGACATTGTTGCTTCTCAGTACTCTCTACAGGTCCCTGACTGCAGATTTACCTAATGAAATGTGTCTTTTGATTTCCTGACTGCTGGAGCCAAGAGTGTTGATTGCAGAGCCAAGCAGCTGTAACTGTTAACAACCTCAATCTCTTCTCCATCCATCATGGTGCTGCCAATTGGCTCAGTGGGTGAGAATCTTTGTCTTCTTGATGTTGAGCTTCAATCTATATTGAAGACTACATTCCTTGATCCTCTGCAGTAAGAGCTTTTGGTCCTCCTCAGTTTCAGCAAGCAAGGTTGTGTCATGTGCATATCATGGGTTGTTGATGAGTCTTCCTCCAGTCCTGATGCCACATTCCTCCTCATAAAGCCTAGCCTCCGGAATGATCTGTTCTGCAAATAGATTGAAAAGGTATGGAAAAAGGACACATCCTTGATGCACTCCCTTCTTGATTTAAACCACACATTGTTTCCCTGCTTTGTTCTGAGGATTGCTTCCTTGTCCAAGTATAGGTTTCTCATAAGCACAATCAAGTGTTCTGGGATTCTTATTTTTCTTAAGACTAACCACAATTTGTTTTGATCCAGTCAAATGCCTTTACACAGCCAATGAAACCGTTATCTCTCTGGTACTCTCTGCTTTCTGCCAACATCCATTTGACATTGGTGATAATGTCTGCAGTGCCACGACCTCTACTAAACCCAGCTTGTAGTTCTGGTAGTTCTCTGTCAATGGACTCTTCCTGTCATTTCTGGATAATCTTCAGCAGGATTTTGCTTGCATATGATATGAGTGATATTGTATGATAATTTCCACACTCTGTCGAGTCACCTTTTTTTGTAATAGGAATACATATGGATCTATTCCAGTCAGTTGGCTAGGTAGTTGCCCTCCAATTTCTTGGCACAACCTGGTGAGCACGTCCAGAACAGCATCTGTTTGTTGAAATATGTCAATTGGTATTCCATCAATTCCTGGGGCTTTATTGTTTGCCAAGTCCTTCAGGGTAGCCTGAACGTCTTCATCATCATTGCTTCTTGATCATATGTTGTTTCTTTAAATTCTTCTGTGTCAGCCAATTCTATTTGGTACAGTGACTGTATATTCCTTCCATCTTCTTTTTATACTTCCTGGGTGGTTCAAAATTCTGCCCATAGTATCCTTAACTATGGCAACTCAAGGCTTGGATTTGTTCTTTAGTTCCTTTAGCTTAAGAAATGCCTAGAAAGTTTGCCTCTACTCCTCCCCCCTTTCTTTTATACTGGCTTATTTACAAAGTTTGAATACATTGTTTTTCACACTGGATCTTTCTGATTGCCTTCACCTCCCCCACCATCAAATTGTACTACCCTATGATTGACACACAGACCCTCCCTGCTCATTCTTACCTTCTGCTTCTACCCTCCCACTCTTGGATCCTAATACTCATATTACAATAATGGTTTTATATAATATTTGCCTTATAGGACTGAGTTGGTTCACTCAGCAAAATGCTCTCTAATCCCTCTCAAATTAACTAGTCATTTACAACATTGCTCCTGTGTGCTGCATAGTATTCCATTGTGTTAATGTACTATAATTTCTCAATCCATTTGGTTGTGGTTGAACATTTGGACTGTTACCATGTTCTTGGTGAATAATAACTCTGGCCCTTTAGATTTTTGGACTCCAGTTCTTTGCACATTTCACTATACTTTGCTTTGTCCTCCCTTGCTGCCCTTTGAAATCTACTCAGCTCCTTAACTTCTTTATTTCTTCCCTTTGCTTTGTTGTGTACCGCGTCCAATCAAACTGACCCATGATTGACCTCTGGCAGGAGCTTGCCCATTCTCCTCCGAAGGAGCAGTTAGTGAGTCTACCTGCGGGGATTGGAGATTGTAGTACAGAATCCTACCACTAGGTTACAAAAAACGACAAACAAAACGTTTCCACCTGGTCTGGGATTTTTTGAGTTGGACAAACGTGGTAACTACTACTGATAAGGGAGAAAATTACCCACCTTTCTCCCACAGAGCAGCTGGTGGATTTGAAGTGTGTGCCTTCAGGATTGCACGCAGCTTCTTACCCCTAGGTCACCAGAGAGAGCTACACACACACACACACAAACTTTTGTGATTTGGGTGAACGTTTACAGAACAAATTAGTTTTCCAGTAAATTCAAACACATTTTGGTTAATGACCTTGATTTCAGCCTCCACAATGCAAAAGAGCTCATCACATAACTTCTCAGTGTTTCCTGTTGTGGTTCCCCCACCCCCCTTCCTTCAAATAGCTTCCTATCTTCTGAACTTTGGCCAAAAGCAGCCCTTTGGATCTCATATGGTTGATTCATTTAAGAATGCATAATTCCTTGTGTCATTAACCTTATAGGTCTTTTATTCTTTGACTTTGAAAACTGAGCCATAGAAGATGAGCTTAGTTTATAGACACAGGTTAAATCCACAAGAGGGACAAAGTACAGTTCTTCAAGCAACAAAACATTTTTTTAAAAAATATATTTGCAAATCTCAGCTGGGCCGTATTATCCTCCTTTATGTCTTGGGTGTTTGGTTTTTCATTTCTTCTTATCGAAAGTTCTCTGTATCTGTCTTCTGTCACCTCAAATACAAATGGCCTAAGATTAATGCGAATGAAGGCGAGCTGAAATAAAATGACGAAATCAAAACATCAATAATGGCTCAGGGGGAAAAAAAAAGAGGGAAGAGGGGGACGCTGGTCCCGGTACATCTCCCCACCCTTTGCCTTAATCTGCAGTTTCTCCCGCGATATCCTGGGTCCACTGCCCGTAGTGGACTTTGTAATTGAAAAACATAGGGAGCAGTTGTTGTCTTGGCCCAACAACCAATGAGTGAGTGAGTCCGGGACCTGCCTCCGGCCTCCAAAGCCAGAGCAAAGGAATGCTGCCAGTCCCGCCTCCGAGTCCTGGGACTTTCAGTGAACTCCCCACCTCCACCAGGCGGCCGGCGACGCCTCCAAGGGGCGAGGTTTCCGCTTCCGGCGGCTGATTGTTGACGCTTGCGGCTGCTGCGGTGGCTACGGCGACGTTGGGGCGGGGCCATTGGGGGTGGGAGCCTGCGCAGTGACAGGTCCTGCGGAGGGGGCTGCTGAGCGACGATGGCCGAGGGGCCGGAGGAAGTCCGTGGCCGTCCTCCGGGGCAAGACGACGGCAGGGGGGACCACGAGCCCGGCCCTTCTTTGAAAAGCCCTCCTTCCGTCGACGCCGCCGCCCCTCCACACCCCCGTGCCGGGCCGCAGACCGAACCCCAGGCCCCCGGCAAGCCGCCAACCCCGGAGCTCGCGCCGGCTGCGTCCGCTGTCGAGGAATCGGGGGCGCCCCGCGAGCTCGGGGAGCGCGAGGAGGCCGACTCCGGGTCCGATGCGGGGCTAGAGGAGCCGGCCGGCCGCGATGCGCCCGGGGCCGCGACTCCGCTGGAGAAGCCCGCGCGGCTGAGCGCCCGCGAGTACTCCCGGCAGGTGCACGAGTGGCTGTGGCAGTCCTACTGCGGCTACCTCACCTGGCACAACGGCCTGGCCGCCTTCCCCGCCTACTGCTGCCCCCAGGTCCCCGCGCCCACCCTCCCGGCGGCCGGCGCCGCCCCCCAGGCCGCGGCGCCAGCGCCCCAACTGGCCTATTACAATCCTTTTTATTTTTTGAGCGCCGCTACCGCCGGCCCGGAGTCAGGGACCGCCGCGGGGGTCGCCGCTCCCGCTCCAGTCTCTGGCCTGGGACCCCGAGCCCCTCAGGCGCAGGGGTCCGGCCGGAGCGCCCCGGGCACGAGGGCTGGGCCTGCTGCCGCTTCACGAACCCCCAGCGAGCCTGGGCGGCAGGCAGGTGAGCGCGAGCGTCGAGTGGGGAGGAGAAGGGGCTTCTGGAAGGCTCACTTCTCCCATCGCAAACTGCTGGTGCTCGCGTTGATGTCTCAGAGCACATCAGCTCACATTTGTTGAGGCCTTTCCCACAGCTTGCAGCGAGGCACTGCGGTTTCCTCCTGTAGACCTGGAACTCCAAATTGATTTCTTTCCCTAAATGATAGGTCGTTCTCATGTACTGAGGACGGCTTGGCTACTTCATCTCCTGAAATCATGCTGGGGGGGAACCCCGCCCGGGAACCCCGCCCCCTCGCCGATAGTATCCTTTTTTCTTTATTCCACTTCAGATCTAAACACATGGCGATCCAGAGATTAAATCCCACATACGAACCCAGTGTGGGTAGGGCTTGATTGGCCATGCACATGATTTGTACATAATGCAGATTTGGGTTTAGGACATTGTGTCTGAACTGGATGTAAAATGAGATTTACATGAAAACATTTGGAGTTAGGTCCGGATTTAATCTTCTGTACTTTTTTACTGTTTGTTTTACATGACTGTTAGAGTACTTTGTTATAGAATCTTTTCTTTTATTCAGTCACAGATATGGGATATATGGGACAGGAACTTGCTAAGCCAGAATCTGTATCCTAGTCAGCATTTAGAATGACAGGTTGATGATAATTACTGGATTAATAAAAACAAAACAAACTAAAGGAATAGAATAATGAGGAACACGGATTTACTTTATACTAATTGTCTAATCTTGCTGTTTTTTTACAAAAATGTTTAATTTTGTGTCATAGACTTGGGGTCAGCTGAATTCTCATTTATAAAATGAATTTTATACCCCCTGGTTAAAAAAGTATCGGTAAAATAACTTTTTAAGCAGTAGTAAACTTTAAACGGCTTAGTAAATAGTGGAGTAGTGCTGCTATATGTTAGTAATAAATGCTTTTGGTAGGATTAAGTTGTAGAGTTGTAAGGGTTTCTTTGTTGTTAAAATTGGTTACCTTGAGTTTATTTCCCCTTTGTTTCCTAACTTGTTTTTTTTTTTAGGACTGTGAAAATAGTTTTACTAACTTTTTAATTGATTTTTTAATTACAGGGAGAGAATATGTTATTCCATCCTTGGCCCACAGATTTATGGCAGAGATGGTGGATTTCTTTATTCTCTTTTTCATAAAAGCAACCATTGTCTTAAGTATTATGCATCTCAGTGGAATCAAGTAAGTTAAGAACATTTGCAGAAGGATTTTCTTTTTTTAATCATTGTTGCACATTTTCTTTCCCCAGCCCATCCTGCAGTGCATCCCTTGTTCCAGATTGTTCTCATACATATGAGGTCTAATCATGTACTCCTTTCAGTTCTTCCCCTCATCTTTTCTTCTGCAGTGTTATCCACTCTTCCCATTCTCTCCCCATGCAGAAAGATTTTAATGTGTACTGTGTAGAGAGCTTGTTTTCCTGAGCTTGTGCTTGCAGGTGGCTGTGTGACATTGTCACATGGTGTGCCGTTGCCATGGTTTGTCAGATTTACTTCTTGCTGTTTTTAAGAAACATCTACAAAAGGGAAAACAGTGAATTTTGAGATCTGTGAAAAAGATCATCTACTTAAAGTTGGTAAAAGGTTCCTTCACACCTAGCTTGGGTTAACATTATTCAGTTAGGTCAGAAACTAATTTTCCTCTGACTGTAATGTTCAGTGAGTAGCTCTGGATGTGCTGTTTTTAAGACATTCAACCAAGGGAGCTCTGGTGACCTAGTGGCAAGACGTTGCACTGCAATTCCAGAGGTACGCAGTTCAAATCCACCAGATGCTCTGCTGGAGAAGGAGGGGGCAATCTCCTCCTGTAAATCAGTCAGATCTGATTTGACGGTACACGTAAAAAATAATACTATTTAAAAAAAAAAAGACATTCAACCACTGATAAAAGGTCACTGGTCTGATCAGCCATTCCTCTTTGTCAAAAGAAAGAGGAGACAGGGCAGTCTCCTTCTGGAAAAGATAGCTGTCTTTGAAACCCTGTGGGAACAGTTTTACTTGGTCTTGCAAAGCCTGTGTGAAAACTGTTGTGACAGTGGGTATGGATTGGCTTACAGCATTCAGTAGCAAGTCAGTGGAAAAGATGACCATGAGAGGAAATGACACAGTGGTTGCAGTAATTGGCTCAAACATGGCAACAATTGTGAAGAGCTGGCATTGTTTCATCTGTTGCTGTGAGTTGGAACCTACTCAGTGATATCTGTCATGTTCTGAATGGAGTCTCTAAGGACAAAGGCGCAAAAAATGCTTTTGGTAGATGACCCTTTTATCAAGTTTGGCATTTCTAAGTGGGATCTCTTATTCTGAGGTTGGCAACAGAATTCCCCCATAAACTGGAGATTAACAACAGTCATGTCAGTTTATACTTTCCAAGCACTTCTGTGTCCTATTCACATAGAGCTGCCTTTACAATATAGATTCTTAACATCACTATGAAGTCGAGGCATCTGGCTGGTGCACTGATTAAGCATTCTCCTGTTAACCAAAAGGTACTAATTTAAAGCTTGATGGTTCAAACTCATCCTGTGGTCCATTAGAGAAAAGTCTTGGCAGACTGCTTTCTTGAGAAATGAAGATTACAGAATAGGAAACTAGGCAGTTCTGTCCTGTAGGGTCACTGTGAGTTGGAACGAACTCAGAGGCACACAGCAACTTGAAGTAGAGGTTAGGGTCTCCATTGTACAGAAATTGAATTTTAGGTTTGGAGAAGTTGCATAGTAAGTGACGGAGTCCAGATACACACTTATGCATGTAGTCAAATTTCAGAACGCTGTAACCTGAGGCTTACTGATTCCTTGGTGTCACTCTTCCCTCCTTGTAGACACAGTCAGTCAAACCACCAGTTCCTCTATGCTAGCACAGTCTCCTGAATGGCTTTCTACCCGCCTGTCTCTTCACTGCCAGACCGTTTTTCTTCATTGCATTTCCTTAGGCCAATCAGTGCCATTTCTCACCTGCATTCTAACAAAACCAGTTTCCCATCTCCTGTTTTCCTTCAGTCTGTTCTCTGATATAAAACCAAAGTGATCATAAATTATGACCCTGCCTTAAAGTACTTCAGTAGGTTTTCATTGTTTTGGAGGTAAAATTTTAATTTCTCCAGTTGGCTCAACAGATCCCTCATACTTTTCATCTTGGCCACTGTCATTTTTCACAGTTTGTATGTGAGGCATACCAGACCGTTTTCTGTTCCACCACACATGCTTTTGTTCTAAGGTTTTCTTTTCTGCTTTTTCCTTTCTCTGGAACATTCTCCCCCTTTAGTCTGTTCATCCTTCAGATTCCAGCTTCATTGTTATTTCCAAGAAACATTCACTTAAGTTAAACGCACCTGGTATATACCTCCGTAGTATTCCACGGTTGCTTACAGTAGTAGTCTTTATGACGGTTTCTCCCCTATTAGAACTGCCATAAAAGCAGAGACTTGAGTTGAAGTCAGTCACTGTCATTTTCCCAGGGATAGTATAATTCCTGCTTATTATAGTTCTTACTATTTGTTGAATAAGCTAACTAAAATGAATTAACGTTTTATGAAATTAGATAATTGGGAACATTTCTAAAGATTATAATTTCAGTTAGAGTTATGACCCAACACACAAACACCAGGGAACAAAAAAGTAACTGGCAACAAATTCTTTATAACCTAAAATTATTATTATTTTTGTAGGGATATCTCTAAGTTTGCTATGCATTACATAATAGAAGAAATAGATGAAGACACATCAATGGAAGACTTGCAGAAAATGATGGTTGTGGCTCTTATATACAGATTATTAGTTTGTTTCTATGAGGTAAGCTACTGGCTCTGGCAAATATTAATATTTAGCCATTTTAGATTACTTGCTGCTGTCAAGTTGATTCCAACTCTTAGTCATCCTCCATTCCATTTTTAAGGGTATAAAGCAAGAATGGTATCCACCTCCTCAATAAGTAACATGCCTATGACTCTATGAACTTGGATAAATGTTGATAGTTGTAGAGGGGCTTCAGGCATTTTGTTCAAAAGGTCGCTGAGTTGTGCTTGACTTGAAGACAATCAGCAATAACAACAAATCTTTATAGGAGGACGCTACTCATCTTTCTCCCTCAGAGCAACTAGTGGATTTGAATTACCAACTTCTCAGTTAGCACTGTGACACAGTGCACTACAACAGTGGTCTTAAGTACTGCAGAGATTGTGAGGATGTCATAGGATTGGGCCTGATTTTGATTTGTTGTCCTTGGGGTTGCTGTTGGTTGGAGTGGACTCTGTGACACCTAACAAAATTTTAAATTACCAACCCAAAACAAAAATAAATAATATTTTTTAAAAATTAGGGAGTTCTGGTGGCCTAGTGGCAAGAAGCTGAGTTGCAAGGCATGTGGTTCAAGTCCATCAGCTCCTCTGCTGGAGGATGAGCAGTCTCCTCCATGTGATTAACTGCCTCTGAAAACCTACTGGAGGGTCAGCTACAGTTCAGTTCTGAATCTCAGAACACAAGACGACAAAAATAGTAGTAGCAATTTTTAATTACAATTTTCTGAAAAAAGACATTTTCTAATTTTTTTCCAGCATATTTTAGCCTTGAAAAATTAAATTTTGTGTGTAAATAGTTTCTAATTCATAAACCAATAGCAGTTGAACCTGAAATATACTTTACAAATAACTTTCTAAAAAAATATCCTGGATCATCAAGAAATATTTCAGTGCACACCTATGTTTTCACGGCTTTGTTCACAATAGCAAGGAGTTGGAAACAACCTAATTGCCCATCAAGAAATGAATGGATAGAGAAGCTATGATATATTCACACAATGGAATACTACGCTGCATTGAAAAGCAAGGAACTCATGCAATATTATTAAAAATGGGTGACCCTGGAGGACATTATGCTCAGTGAAGTATCTCAGTCACAAAAGGACAAATACTGCATAGTGCCACTATTGTAAAACAGGACTGACATCGGGGTTGGGGGAAGTCTGAGAAAGATGGGATAAATAATGTAAACTACATTGAAGAACAAATTCAAACCTTGAGTTGCTATAATCAAGGATGCTTTTGGCAGAATGTTAAATGATCCCGGAAGTATTAAAAAAAGATGGAAGGAATATAC
>NW_006399820.1:14427823-14441092 GCF_000299155.1 Elephantulus edwardii | reverse complement strand
GATGGCACATAACAAACAACAACATTGAAACAGGTGAGGGAGAAAGCTGTTTAAAATGGATATGTGATTATGTATTATTGTCATGATAAGAGTCCAGAACAAAGGCTGCATAGTGGAGTGGACCTGAGGGGAAGGGGTCATAAAACAATGAAAGAATTTTTCCTTTACTTTTCGAAGAGAAAAGTGGTACTGGTGGGAAGGGGTGGGCAGGGAGAAAGAGCAACAATGAATGAATGGAAATCCAAAGTCTAAATTTTCACAAAAATTAATAAAAATCCTTTGGGGAAAAAAAAATATTTCAGTAGATGCCTTTTGGTGGGAACTGCATTTCCAACCCTAAGCCACACTGTTCGAATCCAGCTGCTCCCTGTGTAGTTTACTGCCTCTGAAAGCTGTTGGAGGGTCAGCAATGGGTTGGTTTGGACTCAGTAGTACATAGAGATCTGCAGAAATGTAGTAAATGGTTAACTTTTGAGAAGATCATAGTAATCTATGAAATAATCTCTCAACTTGAAATTTATAAAACAAATTATGACAGGAAGGCTTACATTTAAATGTGGTGAACCATGGATTGTTTTTCTCCTCCTCTCTTCAGATCATTTGCATTTGGGGAGCAGGTGGAGCCACTCCAGGGAAGTTCCTACTAGGACTTCGAGTTGTGACATGCGACACGTCAGTGCTTATCGCACCAAGTCGAGTTTTAGTGATTCCTTCTTCAAATGTTAGCATTACAACGTAAGTCTTTTTCTTAACTCAGTGTACTTACTATGTAGTTGGAAAATGGTAAACTTTTTAGTAATCTGCATAATTCAGAAGTCACGGCATTTAATATAGTATTTTCAAAATAGTTGTATTTTCTTCCTTTACTCTTCAGTGGGGGAATTCATTTCAATAGGACTACATTTATTAAGGTTTAAGACAAAGCTTATGAGTATTTATTTCAGGTCTAGACCACTTTTAGTGTTTTCAAGATGATCATTTTATTAAATATAGGTCACTATAAGGAAAGGATATCCACTTTACTCTTCTCTCTTTGTGGCCAGGTCAGTTAGGAGACTATATTATCCATCTTGAGCAGATAGGAAGAGAGTTTTGGCAGTTGTGCATGCACACATCCTGTTCTTGCTCTTAAATGACAACTAAGTGTTCTCAATACTTGTAGCATGTGGCCCTAGGGGAAGGTACAGCCAACAGTGATAGACATTCCAGTGCTGAATGGTGGTAATCTCTGACTGACTAATAGAGAGCACTAACTGGAACTGCTACCAGAATGATTGTAAAGAAATATGTGTGAGTGATAACTACATGAAGCCTTGATTTTGCTGACATCCTCAAGATTTCCTAGTTACTTAATACTTCTGGATACTTTAATTTTAAACTCAAAATAAAGAGGCAGTAATAGCCAAATGTTCATTGAGCATATCTTAAATACCTGGAAATGTTAACCAGTACATGTGTAATAACAACTTTTCACAATCTTACAAAATCGGATTTTCTGTCCCGTTTTACAGGCATGGAACACAACTAGTAAGTGGTTGTCTTAGTTATCTAGTGTTGTTAGAACAGAAATACTACAAATGAGTGACTTTAACAAACAGGTAAAGAACAGTTTCAGGAGGCTAGAAGTCCAAGGCATTTGCTCTGGGGAAGGTCCTTGTTCCTGTCTGTTTGGTGATCTTCATATGAGGTAGCATCTGTCTTCCCCCCTCTTTCCAGGCTTCTCTGCCTAGTCAGCTTTTATATCTCAAAGGTGATGAGAATAACACACACCATACACAACAAAGAAAACTCATTCACAAGTGGGATTATAAACTCAGATATTATAACCTCAGATATAGGGGATAGCATGTCTCTAATTTGTTGTTGTTAGGTACTGTCCAGTTAGCTGTGATTCATAGTAACCCTGTGAACAGGTCAGAATCTTGCCCTAAACTGTACCAATCCTTACAATCTCCCATATAATCAACCCTGTGGCATTCCATTTTGTTGAGGGTCTTCCTCTCTTTTTTTTCCCAAGAATTGACCCTTTCTGACAACAGACCCAAAGTATATGAGACCAAGTTTCACAAACTTTGCCTCTAAAGAGCACCCTGGTTGCACTTCTTCCCAGATAGACTTCTTATTTTGGCAGTTCATGGAATAGTCAGTACACTTTGCCAACATCATAATTCACACTTCAACTTCCAGATGCATGAGAAGCAATTGAAAATACCATGGCTTGGATCAGGCACATCTTACTCTTTAAACTGATATTGTTGCTCTTTAGCACTTTGGAGAGGTCCTTGACAGTAGATTTTTTAATTTCCTAACTGCTCCTACCATGGTTGTTGATTGTGGATCCAAGTAAGATGAAATCATTGACAACTTTAGGTTTTTCCTCCATCTGTCATGAATGTATTGGTTCAGTGGTGAGGATTGATGTTGAGATGTAATCCATATAGAAGACTAATCTCATCTTTGATCTTCTGTATTTAAGTGATTCAAATATTCTTCACTTTCTGCATGGAAGGTTGTCACCTGCATTACTTGGATGATTGCATCTTTTCCTGTTGCTACATTTTTCATATAGTCTAGTTGCTTGTACTTTTGGTTTAACACAGTTCAGTCTTTAAGATGGATTTGAAATCATATGTTCTGGATTCACATCCCACTGCATCCCACATCCTTTGGCTTTCAGTGTACAAAAGGCTCAGAAATGTAGCATTAGAAGTTTCCATTAGAAGTTGTTATTGGACGGTTTTTAAAGCTTTTCTAGGATCTCATAAAGAATACTTGGAAAAAACAGAATGATTTGGAATCCTATTCCTTTATATAAAGTGAAGCTGCAGTAAGCAGAAGAGACTAGAAAGTATCTTAGCATTAAACTTAGGAGATACACTAGAAATATGCACGAGGGCTCTGGTGGCCTAATAGCAAGAAGCTGTGTTGCAATCCTGAAAGCACACTGTTTGGTTCCATCAGCTTGCTCCATGGCGTGGCATTCTTCTCCTGTGCCTCTGAAGACCTACTGGAAGGTCAGCGATGGATTGGTTCCAAGTCAACAGCACACAACTGAGTAGTTGTAAATAAACAAAGGGAATATTCCTCTGATAAAACATCTGATAATTATAAAGCCTTAATTTACATAAGGCATATTTATTATAGTTTTTCATAATAAAGTTCTAAAGTATTTTATGTTAGTTTTATCATCATAAAATGCTGTTTGAAAATAACTCACAAGAGTTAAAAAAACCCTGGTTGGTCAGCTGTATTTTCACTATGTTCAATACCTGTATTGTCAAATACCATTTATCTTTATAGAGTACCTGACAGTTTTTTGTCTTTTCAGGTCTACTGTAAGAGCTTTGATCAAGAATTTTTCCATTGCTTCTTTTTTCCCTGCTTTCATCACGCTGCTGTTTTTTCAGCATAATCGAACAGCCTATGACATTGTAGCAGGAACCATTGTGGTAAAAAGAAACGGGGTCAGATGATGCCAGCAGCAGCCCTGAATTCCATGCTCTCTTAGGAATATCAACAAGACTAAATTCTGTACTGAGGCCATCAGTCTGCCTGGGTCACATTAAGTGATGATTTAGACATTAAAGCAGTCAGCCGCTCCATTGTGATGCAGGTGACTATTCTCAAAGTATTGCTTTTACTTGCATGCCAAAGAACTTCACCAGAAGAAAAAAAATTACCTGTTATATTGAAGTGTTAAGCTTGTTAAAAGCAAAAGGAAGTGGTGTTAAAATGAACAGTGGACAGTATGTGCTTTCTTACGATCTAAGGCTTTAGATTGGCTGAAAGCTTTGAAATCTCCAAATGTGATTTCTTACTATTTATTTTGGTTTAGCCTAAGATTATGGAAAGTGACCAGTTGTGTTTTGTAAACACCTACCTAATTCTTTTCGTTAATGTCTTTGGAAAATTGTTTTTCTTTGAAGAGGAAGGAGAATTTATTTAATAACTTGTTGATTTCCTTTCCAAAGAGATGGCAAGTTGAACTGCAAGAGAGTGGAGTGAGTGAGGCAGCCTTCCTTGGTTTATGTTTTAAATCCATACTGAAGTTTATTTGGGGAATGATGTAACTACAACTATTGTTGTTTAAATGTATTTTTTGGGATAAGTTTGCATGATGATGAAAAAGTATTATTGTATTACTATATTACTGATTTTTAAAAAGAAATGCTAAGTTAGTGATTGCTCTTAACTGAGGCTAGGGTAAATTTTCACTTAAAATTCATGTTCAAGTGTTTTCAGTGCCCTAAATCCAATTAGATAAAATTGGGGAAATTCCTTGCATTGAACTGTGTGTAGCATGATGAACGTGTTACTGCTTTTAAGTGTTTTGACTATGAATATAATTTCTCTCTACACAGGACATTCCAGTTTCCTTTTATATATTTTATACAGTTCCATGACTGTTCAAAGATCCAACAGTTTAGTATATATCCAAAATGCTACCCATCATGGGTTGTTCCCTTTAAGAAGCACAGGAGTGTGATTGTTCTGCATTCACTTGGTTCTGTAAGCCGTAATTTTGAGTCTGTGAGGGAAGACGTTTAGAGGAAACCTAGACAAAGTAATCATTTGCTTCTGGCCCTTTTAATTCTTCAAAGACACAGTTTTTCTTTGTACATGAGCTCTTGTTGGATGATAGAGTTAGGCATATTGAGGTACTCCTGTACTGTTTATACTTTGATTTTTAAGCATTTTTTCCATCTCTGATAATTGCCGTAAAACAGACACTATTATTTTTCCCTAAACAGAACACACTGGGCAGTTCGTTATTCATTTGGTTTAGTACTGTAAGATTAAGGTCTTAGGGCCCTTCACTTTTAAAAAAAAATCTTTTTAATTGATAAATCTTCAGAAATGTATCAGTTTAGCACTTAATAGTGCATATATTAGCATTGATAGATGCACTACTACCACTTACTGTAGTTGAAACTGGAATGTATTTCAGAGCTACATTTTTATGATTCTTGGTCATTTAATGAACTATTCAGGCAATAAAATAAAAGCAAGCAAGAGGGCAACTTCATTTGTATGCAGTATTTACACATTTGCCATACTGGCAGTCCCTAGGTTACAGTACAAACCTTGAGAAGCATATTATGTTAAAATTCAAGGGACAGTCAGTGGTTTTTATCAACAAGCACACACTACTTTGTAGTGTGCTCAAAACATTAAAGGTTTATAGATGTGTTTAATGTTTTTTATGCACAGAAAAGGGCACTTATTTTACACTAAGACAAACAACTGATGTTAGATCTGAATGGCACCCGTTCTGACTTTTGTACAAATTTGACTTAAAGACAGACTTAGGCATATTGAGATTAATATTTATTTACATACCTTTTCCAGAAAGGGAAAGGCAGTGAAAAGAAACAGTTTTTTATCCTACTATTATTAAAAACAAGCTGTTTTTAACAAATAATACTTTCATTCAGATCCAGCTTTGGAATTAAGTTAGTATATAAAAAAAAAAGTACTTTGCCTTTTTTTTACAACAATAACCTGACTGTGTATGAATGCACTTTGATTCCCAAAGTTTGAAAAAAAATGACAAAACACTGGGGATTGAAGAAAACCACTTTTTCTCTTGGTGTTGGAGAGAGGAGAATCCCCTTCTTGTCAAAACATTTATTTAATCTTTTTCATTAATGAAAGTATTAAATTTTCTGTATTAAAGTATAAATAATCATTTTGAAACTGAAACTGTACCCTAAATAGGTAAAGTTGTCTGTAGTAAAAACTTTCTTCACTTTTACAAGGGGAAAAAATACTTTGACCACTAAAAGTACCCTGAAGGCTGTTTCACTTTGAGAAAAGTCCAATACAAAGTGAAGTGATAACCCTAAGAGTGTTAATGACTGCAAGATTTTAGACTTAGAAGTAGAATAAAAGCACTGCTTAACTGTTATTTCTATACCACTGGTTCAGTAATTATCTTGCTTTCTAAATGATTTACCTTCCAAATTCACCTAAATATCTGAAATTGAGGAAGGAAAAAACCAAAACCAGCAGTGTCTATTCAAATGACAGTGAAAATTTTTACTAGAGGAGAAAGGTGTTTTCACCACACGCTTGTTTGAGTCGAACAAGGAACACAGTAAAAAAGGAACTTTAATGTTTTTCACTACCCCAGTTTCTGTTTAAACGGGCTAGTTTTTAACAAATAACACCTCATTCACAGTATTTCTATGATTGCATAGCTTGAAAAAGTATCATTTCACATAGCACCACTATCATAGTCACCTCAGTCCACCAAGGCAAAGGTCAAAATCTCTTGTGCTTGCCTCATTCCAAACGATGTGGATTTCCTAGCAGTTCATTATAGTAGGGTTTGTCCCACAAACAGTATCTGATGGCCAGCATAAACATAAATGCACCATTCTATTTTTATTAATGTGTACACCACCAATTTGTATTTTGTCTCAATAAATACCTTTGTCACTGATGCTTTTGTGTTTTGAGACTATTTGCTGTTGCTGCTAAATTTTTTACTTCAAATCTCATACAGGGGGCACACTGCTTAACAAATATAGCTGCTATAGCATTCTCTGCATTTAAATTAATATATAAGCATTATGGTTACAACTAGTGGGACACATGTCCCTAGGAGTGTCTAGTGCTGTAGTTGGTGGGATGAGGCCAGTCTCCACATTCAATTATATAGGCCGCCGCCACCACATACATGACAACACATACCAAGTTGAGATAGCAGCTTCCCCCACTAAAGGAAACTGGGTACTATGCCTCATGAGTCACAAAAGGGTTAAACTAATCCTCTTAAGGTGTTTCATTACACCACCAATATGAAATACTTGTTTCCCATGAAGAAAGATATTTCAAAGTCTCATAGCTAGTAAATGGGTGGACAACTGAAACCTAGTTCTGACCTTGAAGGCTTTTTAATACAGAAACCTTTTAAGAACAAGGCAAGAAAAGCAGGATATAAGTTAACAGGTTGTTCAAGAATGGTCAGTGTGAAAATAGGATGATCTTGATGAAATATGGCCACAAACTACAAAAGCATGGCAGGCCTGTGTTATGAGTTTATGAAAGTTAATCCATATTGTAAGGAAAAGGGGGGACTCCTTGCATGATCGCACAGCTGGTGGCTAGAGTAGACCCAAACACCCCATTTTAAACGAGAATTGTCAATTTCTGCAAAACACTGACTTAAGCTTTGTAAAAGCTCCAACGGACTTTTAAACCAGTCCTCAAATTTGCACAAAAATTAAAGCAAATATCTTCCAGGTAAACCAGAGTCAAGTTATAAACTACTGTTAATAACAATCAGTTTTGTTTCAGGTAATGAAATTCCAATTATATATGCAATTTCAAGAAATTTGTAATAAATATCAAGTAGTGACAGTAACAATGCTATTGGGCTTACATGGGTCGTGACAAAAAAGCTAAACCAGTATGACCCAAGTGAGGAGAAGAAAAGCAAGTGAGGGGAGGAAAAAACTACATTCTTAGCAAGCAGATGTGTCAACAACAACAACAAAAAAACAACCCAAAACAAACTGGGAGATACTTTGCCTAGAGCATTTGTAAGAAAAGTCTGTAAAGCCTAATATTCCCATTCTCATGTGGGCTAGAGAAAGCTCCAGTTTTTCTTTCAGAAGTCAGTGTTACCATGTCCCATTCCCAAAGAGCCATATACTTGAATATGTATTAAGTACATATTATAACCTCCAAATCCAGTATTTGATGAAGAGGAGTAACTTGTGGGAAGTAAGCTGCTAAAACATTTAAAAAAGGTTTAATTTACCTTCTAACCAACCAAAAGTTCAACTCAAGTGGGTACACAGTATTCAAATAAAAAAATATAATTAAATGCTGTTCCAACCACCCTTTTAATAAACTAATTTTAAAAAAACAAACATAGCCCCCATCCCCAACCCCTAAAAAATTGTGCATAAATGGACCAAGGCAGTTTTTGCTTTGGGCATTTACTTCTAATATCCCAATCAAAAAACACTGTTTAGCTTATCAAGGAAGGTACAAGTTCAAGCAGGAATGGTTGCATGTGTTTATTTTCTACTTTTAAAAAGGCATGTAAATTTACATGCAATTTGGGCATGGTTCCCAGCTCTTTATGTCCTCCACTGACACTGTGCCCTTAATTTAGGAGTTGTCAAACTTACTACAAGGATCCTGTTGGAATTTACCTTGTACATGACAATTATCAAAAGTTCCTGCTCATTAGTATTTTCTACCTTTCATTATGAGTTAAAACTACAATGAAAAGTATTTCGTAATATTTTATTGATGGCATTTATCCCATGGTTTAACATGTTAATTATACTGTAATAAACATGGCTTTAATATTAAACTTTTCCTTATTATCCAAAGTCACCACAGTCCATTTCAGTAAATATAAAAATATATGCTTAATACTTTGTACAATACTGGTTTTTGGTCCAAACAAAACTGGATCAGAAAAGCCAATAAATTCATTTTAAGAATCCCCAATTTTTTTTTTTTTTAAAGATTTCCAAATGGATTTAGGCAACTTTGAATAATGGGATTTACATAATAAAATCTGAGACAAGACTAAACAAACAACAGAAAAATTTCTAACACAAAATTAAAATTTCAAGTTCACAGATTTTTATGTTATGTCAAAAAAGTACGGAAACCAAATTGTATTTACACAGGTTTCATAATAAAATAATGAAAAAGGCAAGACAGGTGATAGGTAAGAATGAAAATATAGAAATAGCATATAGTTATTAAATGGAGAACTAGATCTAACAAGTCCTTATCATGGACCATTCTTTAATCAGGCTTCCTCTATCAGAAAATTTTAGTGCACAATACACCCAAGTCACTCACTTCACACATACACCAGCACAAACTCGGCATAGAAATCATTCATTTCAACATCCTCTAATCTATACAGAATCCTCCAATATAATTACAGTTCCACTGCGTTTTGTAAACGCATCATCAGCGAGCGCAGAGTGGGGCAGATGAGGAGCAACACAAAGCCACTGCTGGGAGGGCTCTCTCCCTGGGGACAGCCACACCATGCCAAATCTGAATAATTTGCTGGATCATAAAATATTTTTGCTGAAGAATCAGTCATAGGTTAGCTATTATTTAAAAAAGGGGCGAGGGTAGGGGTTTCTGTAAAGAAAAAGAATGTTTCCAATTGAAAGATGTCCTTAGGCAGAGCTGACTTCAGATAACCCCCAGCATGTAGGACAATCCAGTATCTGAAAGCAGGACACCAGCCTTCATTAAAACTGCTGCATTAGCACTTTTGTGATCTTTATTTCCTACGTCTAACAGCAGTCTTTATTTTACGACCAGAAAGTGAAGTTCCAGAAGAAGAAAACAGATTTTTCCCAGTTGACCTGTGAGAAAATAAAAAACTTCATGTGATATAATGCTCAGATTATCATAAATCACTAGATAAGCGAGAGGGTGTGTCTGTAAATGTAAATCCATTTCCTGCTAAAGCAAGTATACTACCGACCACAATGAACATGTTTCAGCTCACTGTAACCCACGACACAAGGCAGAACTGCTCTACTGGGGTTTGAAGCTATAAATCTTACGGGACCTACCGGCCTCATCTTTGTTCCACATACTAGCAGTTAAGTGTGGACTGTCAGCCTGACATATCACCAAGAACACTCATCTAGCACAAAGTTAATGCTCTTTTTAATCGTCCCCCAAAACTGTCATGGGTAAAACTTGACGTGGTATAAATCTCCCATACCTCAGTGATCTTGTAAACAAAACGTGTATACATTGCACACACATCCCTGTATGTGTTTCTTAATTCATCATTTCAACAAAAATTTTGTGTTCTCTTACCCCAATGTAAATGCTGCTGCTGAAGGCTGGCTAAATGAGAATCCTCCTGAGCCAGAGGGCTGAGTTGGGGCTGGGACTGCAGGTGTGCCAGCATTCGCCCCAAATGTGAAGACCCCTGATGGATTGTTATTGGTGAAGTTGAAATTTGTAGTGCTCCCACCAAACTGGAAAACCGAACCTATGGTATAAAACAGAACAACTTCGAAAGTGGTGTTTTATTAAGGCAAAAAATGAGTATTAACACTTTTATTTTTTAAAAAAATCCCAACATTGCAAGGGTTAAGCTCTCTTACAGTCACTTAAAGGATTAAAGAAGTTAAAAAAAAAAAAAAAAGGCAAATTTTTAGGAATGCCCACCAAACCACATCATCCCAGGATTTCAAGATTTTAGAGACAGATTTAAGAATAATAAACAGGTCAATCTGGAGACAAAAAGATTTAAGAATAAACAGGTCAAACGCAAAGATTTCAAGAGCAATTCTCACAAAGTCCACAATGGAAAGTTAAAATTAGTTCTAACCTAAAAATTTATATTGAACGAAAAAATTTCCATTATAAGGCAGAATAAAGCAGGGCTTTGAACTATCTGAAATTGCTCAGGCAAAACTAATAGAAATAAGGGCAGAGTATGTTTGACAAACCCAGGTTCCTTTAGTAAGAAAGGTTTCTTAGGGGAGCTCTGGTGGCCTAGTGGCAAGAAGCTGCACTGCAATCCCAGAGGTAAACGGTTCGAATCCACCTAATGCTCTGCCGAGGAAGGAGGGGCAATCTCCTCCTATACCAGTCAGATCTGATTTGATGGTACACACACACAAATAATAAAGAAATTAAAAAAAAGGTTTCTTGTAGTTAAATCTTCAAGATAACAGAAGAGGGAGACTCCCGAAATCACAAATAAGATTCTGGAAGGAGGAGATGGTTAAATACCTTTTAGACACTTAAAAAATAGACTTGAATTTGTGCTAAGTACAAAGTAATTCCCAAAGAAAAGACATCAGTGATGCCAGAGAAAAGAAAATTTAGCACTTGATCAAAATCCTGGAACCAGAAAGAAAAGAAAGCAAAATGCTTTAACACAATATTGGGGAGGGGAGGAGAGGAAAATCCCAATTTATTCACTCTGTTTTATGGCTAATACCTATCAGAACAGAGGGAATACTGCAACATGTTAAATGGCACAAGACTCACATCCATAATATATAAAAGAATTGTTAGAAATCAACAAGCAAAAACAACCTAACAAAAAATTTGTCCCAAAACCCCACCTACAATCTGAGTCATGAGCGTTCTTCCACAGTGGTGTCGAGGTATGAATTGGCACAACTCAGACTTCAGTAACTTTATTCCAGGGCTAATAAAAAAGACAAACCTAGAAAAGGACAAACATGTCTACAAAGATTTAAAAAATATTTCTCATTAAAAAATGAGAAGTATAAGGCAGCTCTGGTGGCCTAATGGCAAGACGCTGCACTGCAATCCCAGAGGTAAACGGTTCAAATCCACCAGATGCTCTGCTGGAAAAGGAGGAGGCAATCTCCTCCTGTACCAGTCAGATCTGATTTGATGGTACACGTAAAATAATACAATAAAAAAAAAAAAGAGAGAAGTATTTTGTAATAGCACCAAATAACTCAAACATCCATCCATATAAATAGGTATATTAAGATATGTTATTAGGTACTAGAGTTGGAACCAACCCATAGCTGACCCTCCAGTGGGTTTTCAGGGGCAGTTAATCGTATGTAAGTTTGTCCATCCTTCTCCCACAGAACATCTGGTAGCCTTGAACCATGTGCCCTGAAATTGCAGCACAGCTTTTTGCCACTAGGCCACCAGAGCTACCTTATTAAGGTATGTGTTGTAGCATAGCAACCTGATATGTAACAGCTCTGAACCTTGCTCTATCCTTTGCCAACCTCATTGTCTCTGACGCACCCATTAAGATAGAATCACACAATAATTTAAAACAAAAAACTGAACTAGCAACAAACTCTTCAATCTCTAAGGAAGATGATGTCAGTCAAATGATGATTTGTGAGAAAACCACCGAATAAAGGCAGGAAACCCAGTGTCTTGTTTCTCCACGTATCCTGCAGCACTAGCACCAGCACATTTCGCTGAAGAAAAAGAGTAAGAAGGAGGCTGCAGAGTACATTAAGCTTTTGGCCAAGTGGACTAAAGGATGCCGAAGAAAAACCACAGGAACAGATTGCCAAGAGATGGAGGCTGTCCTCTATGAGAACATCTATTTCCAAATCTGAATCCAGTCAGAAACAAATTTCTATGTTTGGCTAATATATCTCAGAAAACAAACTAAAGTTGATGCAATAACATGAATCTTAAAAGTAAAGAATCAAAGAAGTCCAAGATTCAAAGGATCATTCTATTTACATAGTAAAAAAGTGGGCAAATTTTAAAGTTTTAGAATTGAATATGCATTTATGTGAACTTTTACATAAGCACAAGAAAACGGATCACCATAAAAGCTAAGAAGTCACTGTTAAAGCGGGAAAATGAGAGATGAATGGGATCATGGACCTGAGTGATCCAATCATAAGGAAGCAAAGAAAGGGTGAGAAGACAGGGTACTAACTAAGCCTAGAGTTTTCACACTTAGGGAGAAACTGCACTGACCTAAGTATTTTTAAGTTAAAAAGTAAGATATACATAAACTTTTTACTTCTGTTTTAAACACAAACCATATTACCTTAAAAATTGTTTGTCAAAGCTGGGAATGTTGTTATACGTTAAGTCTAAATATACAGTTCCTAAGTCCAAATGTTGTTGTTATGTACCATCGAGTCGCTTGTGACTCATAGTGACCCTATGTACAACAGCCCTACACTCTGCTCTGTCCTGTGCCAATTGCACTGACACTCCCATCCTGATTACCTCAGTCACTAACTCAATCCACCTCACAGAGGGCCTTCCTCTCCTGCTCTGTCCCTCCACCCTACCAAGCATGATGTCCCTCTCCAAGGACCAGTCCCTCCTTACAACATGTCCAAAGTATGTTAAGACAGAGCCTCAGAATCCTTGCCTCCAAGGAGCCACCCATTTAACTTTCCAGGATGAATCTGTTTTCCTAGCATTCATGCTACATTCAATACTCTTCTCCAACACCACAGCTCAAAGGCATCAATTCTTCTACCCTCCTTAGTCCTTGTCCAACTCTCTGATGCATAACAAGTGATAGCAAAGACCATGGCCTGTATCAAACGCACTTTAGTCTCCAGAGAGACACCATGGCTCTTCAGTACTTTAGAGAGGTCCCTAAGAGCAGACTTTCCCACTGCAATATGTCTTTTAAATTTCCAGGGTACTGGTGCCAAGAGTGTTGACTGTGGAGCCAAGCAAACTAAAGCTGTGAACAATCTCAATCTCTTCACCATCTATCTTGATGCTGCCAGTTGGCCCAGTGGTGAGAATCTTTGTCTTCTTGAC
>NW_006399820.1:14422931-14426753 GCF_000299155.1 Elephantulus edwardii | reverse complement strand
GTTGTAGCTCCAAAGTTGAAACCAGTGGTTGCTGTAGTACTATTGCTGGCTCCTGGACCAAAGACAAATGGGGTGACAGCTGTGGCTGTGCTAGATGTGGCTGCTGGTTTGCTATCCTGAGAAAATAGCAAAGACTGAGATGTACTGGATTCAGCAGAGTTACCAAAGGCAGAGCTGCTCACAGGATTGCTGGCCTGTCCAAACACAAAGGCAGCCACAGGTGCATTGGAGGAAGAAGTTGAACTACCAAATACAACACCACCAGCCGAAGTGGCTGGTGTGCTGGAATTAGAGGCATTGTTGTTCAAAAAACTGAAAACTGGCTTGGCTGCTCCTTGATCTGTAAGAAATTAAAAAACAAACCAAAATCCTTAAGAATCCTTTAAGGAAGTAATTTCTCTTGTCCCATATTCAAAGAATTTAGGCAAGGGGGGAGGGGGAAGTGGAGGAAATTTGGTACAAATCTCAAAAATATTAAAAGAGGCCAGACTTGCTGGCCTAAGGAGAGACCAATGGACTCCTATGGCCCTTGTCACTCTCTAAATCTGGAGAAGACTTACCCCCATGGATCAATTTACAGTCAAACAATAGACATATCTATAAATAACAGACATATTTGTATTAGACAAATAAGATGGGAGCCCAGGTAGCCTAGAAAGTGGAGGAGAAGCAGTGTCAACCCAAATGTGCATGACTTGGTTTCACCAGCTTCTCTCCAGAAGGAAAATCAGCTTTATCTCTTCCAGTGCAATTTCCAGTCTCTCAAGACCCACTGGTGGGTCCATCAGCTTTGAGGTGATTTTGACTCAAATGTCAATGCATTTAGGTTGAGTTTTGATAAGGTGAAGAGTAATACCAGGAAAGCACTCTCTCCTTAGAATAATCAACCATATAAACAAAAAAGCAGCATTATTTGCCCAAGAATAAAGCCTTGAATTTTAATAATAATAATAATAATAATAAAGCCTTGAGTTTTAATGGAAGGATTAATGGAAATGAGAATGTTTAGAGAGAAGTGGGAAGGGTGCTGTTATTAGTGTCCTAAAATAATGAGCACGAATGATTGAAGGAAAAAATAAATCTGTATGTAAACCCTCATTCAAATCACACTCAAATATACAAAGGAATAACAAGTATTTCCTATAGATTAATGTGCCAGATGTTATATAAAATTTTGATAACCAGATATATACATCTTTCATAATGCTTTAATTTTTTCCAAAGGAAGATCTAAGAACTCAGATTAACAAACAAAAAATATCCTTTAAACAAAAATCTATCTGGGGATGTATCTGGATATTAAGTTCAGATACTAGGAGAGAGATGTACTTTTGTACATCTGATTTCTACTTGCAATTGTGTTACACTGTGTATCAGAATTTTAAATTATATCTAAATGGATAGGCCATTTTTCTGCAGCATTTACTGATTTGTGACCAGTAATCTTGCACGGCTAACTAGGAGAGAGATGTACTTTTGTACATCTGATTTCTACTTGCAATTGTGTTACACTGTGTATCAGAATTTTAAATTATATCTAAATGGATAGGCCATTTTTCTGCAGCATTTACTGATTTGTGACCAGTAATCTTGCACGGCTACTTTTACATCCTAAATTTCCAGATATACACGCAACTTCTGCTTCTTCCACTGCTACAGTCACTAGGTTATTTAATTATTGTAGCTTTGTAATATGTTTTGATACTGGTAGGATTCTTTTTCTTAAAATTTATTGTGCATTTTCCCTTTCATGAGTTTGAAAATCTGCTTAGCCTGTCTAGTGCCACCAAACTTCTTCTAAACTATATACAGGTAAAGGTAGGGAAAAAATAATCTAACCCACAAACTAGAGAAGGTGTGTCCTTCATACGCTTTTAATTATTGAATATGTTACACGTATTACTTTTCATAAAACTACAAATTGGAAAGCTTGAAAATATAAAAGAAATATGGTGGGCATCTGTTCATTGCTGATTTAGAGGGGAAACTGATTGTGAGGTGATCTTGAATCCAGCTGCCATATTTACAATGTCTTAGTTCCAATACTACCTCATAGACAGGACCAGTTAGTGTATTTTGGGCATTAGAATGATTTATAGGAAAAAGAGCATAATGGAGCAACTTTCCAGTTTCCAGTTAAGTAGGATGGTGGTTGTTAAGTGCCATCGAATCGTAGGTGACTCACAGTGACCCTATAAACAAAAGACCTGGACACTTGTATAACTTTTGTCCTTTCTCGAAGTTCATAGGGTTTTTGGAGGCAAGTTATTTAGGAAGTGGATGCCACTCCTGCTTCCAGGATGATTAGTTAAGAAAATGTGTACTAAAAAAAAAAATAAAAAAAAAATGTGTACTGTGATAGAAAGTCTAGTGAGGCTATGATTAAATTTTATTAAACCCTATCTCAGATTTTATGTTTTAATTTTCTTTAAAGAATTTTAAAAAATTTAAAAATATAATTGATAAAAATAAATGGTTCACAACTATTTGGTGAATTCCAGTATAGTTCTGGCTATTCATAGCTAATGTTTCATTTTTGTTCGAGTGCTTCCAACTTATTCCAGAGTATATATGGACCCTTAATTATTTGTTCTTGCTTGTCTTGAAAACCTATTTTGAAATTTGTTCAAATAAATTTGGCTGACTGCAGTACTCTAGGTTCAAGATCATTTAGACTTTGAGGGCATCATCTTACTGTTTTTAGCATCTGATTTGCAATTAGAGGTCTGATACTAAGAAGATACCTATTTTTATTGAGGCAAACAGCTTCTCTCTGAAAGTATATGGGTTTTTAGCTTGATGTTCTTTCTAAAATGGCACTGGTCTCTCTTAAGCATATTATTTCCATTTTTAAGATTTCTTTTAATTCTAAGGAAATTTTCTTCTGTTACATCTCTGCCATTTCCTCTAATCTTCTAAGTACTCTTATTCCTGTGGCCTTTGTGACACTAGCTTGGCACAATCTCTGCAATTTGTATTATGTTCTGGAAAATTTTCATTCACAAGTCTGATTAGTCCCTAAATGGATATGTTACTTCACCAATTCTGCTTGTAATGTAAGAATCTGCTCATTTTTCTTTACAATCACTTATCTTCTTGGGCTTTTGTCTGTTACTAACATATGTGGTGTTGACTAGTTATACAGACATTTGAATGACAAAGGACTTTACATAAATATCATAACAGAAAATACTTCATGAACAAGTTCTGGTGTCTAGTGGTAAAGAGCTATACTGCCAATCCAAAGGCATGTGGGTAGAATCCACGAGCTGCTTCAGAAAAAGACAGTAATTTCTTCCCATGTGAACTACAGCTGCTGAAAACCCCTAGGAGAGTTAACTATGACCCAAGTTTCAGCGCAAAATCACCAATATTGCATACTCCTGGTCAGACTATACCAATTCTGATTTTAATCACTATTATGTCATCAGAATCACTTCTAACTGGGGGACTCTCAACTGTGTTCAACACAAACCATTCCATGTCAGATTACCATAAAGACCTTCTAAAAAAATTTTAATACTTACCAGTTGTAGTACTAGCTTGAGCACCAAAAGCAAAAGTGGTCTTTGCTGGCTGTTCAGATTCCTTCTCAGAAGGTTTTGCCACCCCAAAACTAAAGGTTGGCTTTGAAGAGCTTTCATCTTTGGTCTGCTCTGAATTCCCAAAGGAAAACACTGGTTGACACTTTGGCTCTTCACTGTCAGCTTTCTTCCCAAACACTAAAGAAGTAGAAGTGACGGGCTCTTGCTGTTTCTCCTCTGTCCTTCCCAAAGCAAACACTGAGGCAGATGGCAGGGAAACACGTTCCATGTTACCAAA
>NW_006399820.1:14413101-14417586 GCF_000299155.1 Elephantulus edwardii | reverse complement strand
ATTCTGATTTTGTGCCCGGCTTTGCATTTTCACATGCTACACATTTGGTAGCATCTGCTTTATTTTGCAGGAGGCACATTTCACAGTCCCAGATTTCCTCAGGTTTCTTGAACTTGTCCAACCCTAGGAAGCCTCCCGAAGACTGTGAGACAGGTGTGGTGCTACTACTTGAAGCAGGAATCGAGCTTCCTAAGAAAAATAATAGGAAAACTTAGGAAGATTTTTCAGTTACATTATGTCAATTTCTCAATAATACAATTAAGCTCAATTTGTATTAGTCTGTCCTATCAAAGCACAAAGGGAACTCTGATGGCATAGTCCATAGGGCAACGTGCTGCTAACACAAAGGCCATACTCCTTTCAAGGTTTGAATCCACTAGCAGCTCAGTAGGAGAAAAATGGGCAATCTCCTCTCATGTAATTTATGGCCTCTGGAAAAAAAAATCTACTGGAGGGTCAGCTGTGAGTCAGTTCCGACCACCTGACAAAGTGTGTCTTTTGGTTTTATTAAGACATAAACCAAAAAGGCTGGAGAAAAAGCCGCCACCTACGGTGCCCTGTTCAGTGTCATAAATGAGTAGCTCACATTCAAGTAAGTTGCTCAGTGGGGAGTGTGCTCCCTCTTAACTAACAATTTGAATTACAGCAGGTTTTTGTTTTGGTGTTATTTTTTTTAAAAAGTTCATCTACTAGAGGTGTCAAAACCAAAATTAGATAACATTTCAGTTCCACTAGGACAGCTACAGTGAAAAGCAAATCAGAAAATAATAAATGTTGGTTAAGTATTGGGGAAGAAGCCCTGTAAATTGCTGTTGTTGTAAAACTACACAGGTGCTTTAGAAAACAATGTAGCAGTTTTTCAAACAATGAAAATAGAACTATCAAGTGAACCAAAAAGTCTTTATCTAGGCATATGACCAAAGACTTGGAAGCTGACTTCTACATGAATGATTTATAGCACTGTCCACAATAGGCCAAAGAAGAAACAACCAATTTGTGTTTATCCATTTATCTGCAAACAAATGAATAAATAAAATGTGGGACAAACATACACTTGGATACTTCTAAGTAGGAGAAATGAAATCTTGATACATACTACTTAGTACAGATGGAGCTTGAAGACATATTGCTGAATGAGATAAGGCAAATACAAAAGGTAAATGCTGTGTAACTTCACTTATATATAAACAAGAAAAGGCAAAATAACAGAAGCCAAAGTTTATCAGCAGGAAGGGGGAAAGTGAGAGGTTAATGGTGATGGGAAAACACCACCTTGATTCAGGGTAGGACTACACTGCTATCAACAAATCATAAACTAGTAAAAAGCTGATTAGGTAAAATACGTGTGATAATTTATGACAACAACAAAAGAATAACTGCTGAGGCTGCTTGTGTAGAAATCAAATACCTTATGGGACTTAGTTGAAGGTACAGAGTTATTTATTGTATTACAGGCATCCCTCAACTTCAGCCAGGTGGGAACGCTGCGGTGATAGGGAAGAGCCGACTGGGACAAGCCCTTCCCGGGAGCATGCATGCGACCCATGATGGCGGCAGTCAGGAGTAACCACATTTTTGAGCTGATAGAATTCCTAATCGTGGCCGTTAGATACCTTTAAAACGTAAAACTGACTTTAGTCCCGGTCATTTTTCAGGAAACAAAACATAGACTTGATGAAAAGTCAATCAATAACAACTGTGAGGAATGTGCCTTTCAGGACAAAATGGAAGAATCTGCCTCTCTGCCAACAAAAGGTAAGAAAGTAGAAGGGGCAGGAGAATACAACTGGAAACAGAGAACATGGGAAGTGGGGAGAGTGCAAAAGGAGGGAACTGTAACTTATGTTACAGAACAAAACTGTGTAATAACTGCTGAAATGAGAAACCAATTTGCTTTGTAAACTTTCACCCAAACCACAACTGTTGTGTGCTGTCAAGTCAGTATCAACTCATAGCTGACCCTCCAGCAGGTTTCAGAGGCAGTTAATTAATCACTTGGGGAGGAGAGTTCCCATCCTTCTCCCACAGAGTAGCTGGTCCATTTGAACGTTGTGCCTTTGAGATTACAATGTGACAAAACTGTAGGGAATATAGGATTATAAAATATAAAGTCATAGACTGTATTGGTTTCAAAGCACCAGTCTATTTTTGCATTGATTTTCACACAAAAGTAGTCTAACATTCACTCTGAAACTCAGTATCTGCTATGTTCAACCGTACTTCTATTACATTCTTTTAATAGACATTTATTATGTATTGAGGTACTGGAGACACAATGATTAAAAAATACTGTCTAAAAAAAAAAATACTGCCTAGCTTCCAAAGGTAATTCCAGTCTAAAAGGGGAAATAAAACAAGCACCACCCCCAAGATGAGACATGATAGAGATGATGTATCTTTCCACAGACACAGCATATCTAGAGAAGGGGATTATGGTACTGAGCAAAGCACAGATGTATGAAGAAGATACAGTAGAGATTGGGAAGCCAGTCATTCTGGTACCTCCACTTTCTGTAATTTTCTACTTCTGTTTTCTAGGTACATTCTCTCTTACCTTACCAATAAATTATTGTTCCTCCTGAGTTTCTACTTATTGTTCCTCCTGAGTTTCTACTTATGCATTCATTTTTCTTTTAATAAGTCTTCATCAACTTTCAATGGTCTTTAACAACAAATCAGTTTCTTAATCTTTTAAGCTTCTTACACTTTTAAGCTTCAATCATAGTTTGTTGGTAGGAGAGGGGCCTCCCTCCCCATCAGTAGTTAGCTCATTCCTCCTCCCTCAGATACTACCTTAAACCCATTTCATTCTCCTTTTCTGACTTGTAATTACTAAGTAAGTCCTCTGGCCTTTTTTATTGAGAAATTTGTTTTGATCTGTTGAAGTCCACCTTCCTCTGAGCAACTGGTAAAATGTACTTTTTGTTTTTCCTCCTGGGATATTATTTTAAAAGATTAACCTATGCAAAGTTTTATTCCTGTTATCTCTGAAGACATGAAATCTAAGTTTTAGGCTAACACTTCTACTCCCATGACTTCAAATATCAAGTCATAAGTGCCAATAAGAACTGATAAATTCCAAGTGTCTACCTTCTACCCATATATGACCCTTAGCTGTCAAGTCAAAGATCTCACACTTACCTGATTATTATCAATAGTTTGGAATCAACATATATCTGTGTATTGGTTAACATTTTATCCTTTAATGAGTAAATTAATAATACCATCTCTGAATTCTGTATCCTTTAAATTCACCCTTCAAAATATTACCATTTGCTTAAAAAAAATAAAAATGTAAGCATATTCTTTTCTGATTAAAACTTAATTACAGGGAAAACTCCAAATTCTTTAACACACAGGAGCTTTCTGTCATAATTTGTAACTTCCTTTCATCATGGTTATTCTGACTCAAAGTTTTACTTTGTCAACAAATCAAAATTATTTCTGGTTTACTATTAAGGTCCCCTCCAAATCCTATCCCGTTAAGGAAAGAGGTATAATGCCAGATGGAAAAAGAAGACATTTAAGAATACTAATTCAAAAGTCTTATTCATGTGGTGACTCAGGCACAGCAGGGAGTAGAAGCCTCTATTGAAATGAAGAATCTAGGCTAAAATTATTAGAACTTTAGACTGCAGGTATAATATTTCGCAGTTATGGAAAGTACAATAAAGACAGAAGTATTATCTATGGGGTACTTATATTTCAAATGTTTAGTTTAGTATCACTACTACCATTTATGTGTAGCAATACAAAAAAGACATAGGTGGCAGACTTCAGTAACTTCTAAACTTCAATGAGAGAAACAAGGAAGCATTTAACTCTTTTTTTCTGGCAAAGTTGGAATTTTTTTAAAATCAATGCCTCAGCAATTTGAAATCATTGCAATAACTTTGGCAGATAGCATACAGGTATAATTATTGCCATAAATTTCAGTCACAGCCTTTTCATAAAACACTACTCTCTACACTTTCCCTAGAAATTACCAGTAGCCATCCTCATTGCTAGTTCGATAAAAAGAGACAAAGTAATATTTTATGCTTTACAGAAGTTTGAGAATGCCTGATCAATTCAAAGATCTTGTAGCATCTCTATTAGTTAGCCTTGAAAACCCATGAATAAAAAGAACTTTCTAATGGAATTGAATACAAAGAAGAGATCCAAGTGTACATTGTACTAAACATAAACAAGGCTAAAAAAAAAAAATTACAAATAAAAGCTGCTTCACCAAGCAAGTTATTTAAACTTTCAATTATTTTAGAAAAATTAAGAGGCAGGAGGAAATGCTCACCTGGAAACATTTAAAACTAGAGGTCTTGTTTCTTTTACAGAGAGTTAAAATGTCCTATTATAGCAATTGGCGTAATTATTCCAAATAACCATAAACGTACCTGTTTTCTCAGACATACAGCAAACACACTTATTGTCGCTTGCATTATTGGAAACGCAGCACACTGGACAGTCCCAAGATCCCAAAGGTCTTTT
>NW_006399820.1:14411815-14413001 GCF_000299155.1 Elephantulus edwardii | reverse complement strand
TTTTGTTCTCAGAGGTCACTGTGGTATTAGTAGCAGCAGGAGTAGGGTTAATAACGCCTGTACCGAAACTAAAGCCTGATGATAAGGATTTAGGGAGTTCTTCTTTCTTCTCTTGCTGCCCAAGCTTAGATGCTCCAAACTGAAATGGTGCTGCAGGAGCTGGACTGGTTAAACCAGAATGCAGTCCAAATTTAAAATTATCATTCTTACTGTCTTTTTTATCTTCTTCAGATTTAGGTTCAGATGAAACCCCAAATTTAAAATCTCCTATGGGCTTAGAAAATGCAAAGCCTCCACTTGTGGGATTCCCCGAATCTGATGACACACCTATTTTGAAGCCTCCCTGATCTCCAAATTTGAAATTTCCAGTGTTTGGTAAAGTCTGTGAAGGTCCAGAAGAGGATGATGTGATACCAAATTTGAAAGATGAAGCTGCAGGGCTTGAAGATGTGGACGATGTACCAAAGCCTTCAAAGACACAAAACACATAGTAAGGCATGAATTAATGCTCTTATGCCTAGAAATAAAATGCAAACTATAAGAATCAACACAAGAATAACTTTGAAAAGGCTCACTTTGAGGAGTATTAGCAACTGATGTAAACGTGAGCCAGTGTGACCAATATTCACCAATGGAAACACATCTCAATGACCACAACTATCCTAAGATGTCACAGTTCATCCTTCAGACTGGCAGAGATCCAAAGCTTGATATATTTACAAATCACTGGGAGATTTGTAGTAGGGATCAAATTGTCAGTATTTGTCAAAAATTACAAACTGATCCAGCCAACTCTAAAGTTTGGATTTTAATTGAAATAAGACAAAATACCTTAACAATCCATGAAGTAATAAAGAACGAAGAACAGAGGCTATGCTCAATATAACAGATGATAAAATTAAGACAGCGTAAGGATTGCATAATAAAGAACCTTACTCAAGAATGTATAGGGAAGAAGGACTATTCAGAAAAAGACTATATTTACTTTAAATGTCTATTTAAAAAAATTCGGAAAGATAAGAAACTAAGAATAGCAACTCTCTTGGTGAGAAGAAAGAACAGAAAGCAAGGGGGATTAAGAGGAACATTTTCATTAAAAAAAGTTTGTGACGGGCTGCCCTCGGCCCCCGGCTCGGGGCGAGCAGTAGTGGCCCTCTGCCCGAGGCGGGCGGCCCTCGGCCCTCTG
>NW_006399820.1:14376987-14403257 GCF_000299155.1 Elephantulus edwardii | reverse complement strand
CCTGTTTTCTCAGACATACAGCAAACACACTTATTGTCGCTTGCATTATTGGAAACGCAGCACACTGGACAGTCCCAAGATCCCAAAGGTCTTTTGAACTTATCGCCAAATCCTAAGGTACCAGTGGTCACAGTACAGGTGGAAGATGAGGCAGTCACAGTTACAGCACTCTCTGAAGTCACTGGCAACGTGAGGACCCGCTTAACACCAGTGCCAGGTTTTGGTGTTTCACAGGCTACACATTTGACTGCTTCAGGTTTATTCTGCACTAAACAGGTATCACAATCCCAAATTCCTGCTGCTGGTTTAAATTTGTCTCCAAAGCCTGTCCCTGATGCAGTAAGACTTGGTTTGCCACTTTTAGTTGGCGTTCCGGTCTGCTTTGCAGTCTCTTTGGATGGTAATTTAGTGGCTTGACAGGCTATGCACTTATTGTCAGTCATTTTGTTCTGGAGTAGACAAGTGTCACACTGCCATGATGTTCCAACCTTCAAATTTTCCACAAGCTCAGTTCCACTAGAAGAAAAGCTACTTATTGCTGGTCTTGTATAAACTACAGGGCTTGCTGTTGTAGGCTGAGCAGCAAGAGAATCTACCTTCGGTGACATGAAACCTACAACAGCAAAAGGAGTGTAAAAAAACAAAGTATGAATTAACAAAAGTCCTGATACTGTAAGAACACACATTTACTTTAAGAAAGCACTGACTGGTAGACGCATTCATTACATAAGTGTTCCAGTTAAAATTCAATTTAAAAAAGTTTTCTTTTATTATAGTCTATTATCTTCTTAGACATTTCTATTAATATGCATCAACATATTTCCCCCCTTTGCCCCCGAGTTAATTTTTTAAAGTATACTTACAACGTGAAATATTCTAAGACAATGTTGGGAGAAAAAGGGGAGGAAATTTTGTTTAGCATTTAGTAACTCTGTAGGCTTATATTTGACAGCTTGTTCTCATGTTCTGTAAGGGAAGAACTAAACTGCAATCATAAAAAGGCGGGACCAAATATACAAAAACCTAATCCTTCTTTTATCTTGTTAAATAAGTCATCCATACTTATTAAAAACAAAGACCCATCCATACACTTTTCACTTACTGACAAAGTTTCCAACATTGGGCTGTTATAGGACACTGGTGTTACTGAGAACCAGGGGCCATACCCTCTCTTCCTCAACAACGTCATCCTCCCCCAACTTGATTACCACGGTACCTGCTTTCTCATCCTGATTCCCTATGCCTGCCTGGAACTTTGAGTTGTTGCATTATTGCCTTACACCCTCTGTGAACAGACCACAATGTCATAAATGTCGTGGATGGGTGACTACCAATGTTTGAGTTGTTCGGGGCAGTCAGTGAACAGAGCCTCAAGCCCAGTCATGGCCCCCTATGAGACCTGAAACATCAAGTGCCCTAAGCATTGTTCAAATTTATAACTGTGAATCATCAGTTAATAATAGTCAATAAATGAGTAGGTGTGTAACCACATACACATATACCTAAATTTTAAATGATGAGATTTAATGAAATCTTACATTCACAGTTTAAAGTTAGTCTGAACATCTTTGATTTCAAATAAAAACCATTTATTTTCAAGAACTTTGATTTAATCCCCTTCAAATGATCTATTTAAAAATGTTTCAACTACACAGTGTCCCCAAAAGTACGTAGATATTACAATTCAGGACTGTAGATGGCTTTGTCTCTCTCTTACATACACGCGCACATACACTCAATAAAATTGAGAAATTATTTGAGAACAAGACAATTTGATGCTTTAAGCACATCATCAGATATACCCTGATATTGTCAGATTTTTAAAAAGAGTTGTATCCCATATTGGTCCATCTATATATTGCTATAATTTAGTAAGAAACTCATTATAACAAGTTTTTATTATCGTAAGAGCATTTAACTTACCAGGGTTTTTCAAAACATCTAGGACACTTCCTTCTTTCAGGACTTTGGCAGGTTTAAAGGGACCCTCACAATCTTCATCTCGTTTTGTCACACAGCTAGTACTGTTCAGTGAAGCAGTATCTTGTGCTACAATTTTTTTCAAAAGTATAAAAGATATATGTCAATAAAAAGCACTGAACTATTAAACTTTAAGAAGACAGCAAAGATCTTTCCATCCCTCAGTCAGATGGGGCCCAGCAACACTTCTGGAAGAACCATCATGATGGCCACCCAAGAACTCCAAGCCCAGTTCAAACTCGTGTTGGTGGGTGATGGTGGTACTAGAAAAATGACGTTCGTGAAATGTCATGTGACTGGTGAATTTGAGAAGTATGTGGAGGTGTGGAGATCCATTCCTCCATGTTACACATGAAGAGAGGACCAATTAAATTTAATGTGTGGGATACAGCTGGCCAGGAAAAATTTGGGGGGCTGAAGGATGGCTATAATGTACCATTATAATGTTGGATGTAACATCAAAGAGTTATCTACAAGAACGTGCCTAACTGGCATAGAGATCTGGTTCAAGTATATGAAAACATCCTCATTGTGTTGTGCGGCAGCAAAGTAGACATTAAGGACAGGAAAGTTAAGGCAAAAATCCATCGCTTTCTACCGAAATCTGAATCTTCAGTACTATGATATTTCTGCCCAAAATAACAACTTTGAAAAGCCTTTCCTTTGGCTTGCTAGAAAACTAACTGGAGACTCTAACTTGGAGTTTGTTGCCATGCCTGCTCTTGCCCCACCAGAAGTTGTCATGGACCCAGCTGTGGCAGCACAGTATGAGCATGATTTAGAGGTTGCACAGGCAACTGCTCTCCCGAATAAGAGGATGATGATCTGTGAGAGAACGAAGCTAGAGCCCAGCACCAGAAATCTAGTTTTATAGGCAAGTGTCCTGTGATATCAGTGGTGCCACGTGTTTGCCACTTTATTATCTAGCTAAGTAGAACATGTGCTAATCTTTGGGCTGCTAAAGGAGAGATAAATGGGTTTCGGAGCGAGTATGGCAGTTAAAACCCTTCATTTTTTGGACCTGAACATTTAGCTGTTTTAGAAGGCAGTTCCATACTTGAGTTTCAAATACAAGACTGCTACAGTCAAATCACAATTAAAAAAAAACAAACATCAAAGACAATACCAAAGGGGAAATACTGTATGATTCATCCTATATACTGACCAAAAATATTTACAAGAAGATGACTTGGTAGCAGAGCGGTAGCAGAAAATAGGGAATTACTGCTTAAGGAATATAGTGTTTCTGCTTAGTGGGACTAAAATAATTTGAAATGGATAATTCTAACAGTTGTGCAATATGGTGAAAGTAATGTCATCAAAATGGTAAAAAATATAAAAATGTTACGTATATGCTTTATTACTATAAAAATAAACAAAAATCCTCCCATATCCAAGCTTTTTGACATCAATTTCTAAAGCTTCCTTAAAATATTTAAAGATAATAAATGACTTAAGAGTTTATTGCTATTACTATAATCCTACAGTAAACAACCACCACCACCAGGAGAAAAAGAATGACTTAAGTTTTAATTGTCAATCAATTAGAATCAGTAAAATTGAATTTTTGGACAAAGGTAAACTGCACAAAGAATTTATTTGATTACAGAGCAATCTGCAGTATTGATTTTTTTAAAAAAAAAATCTTAAAAAGAAATATTCAAATGGGCCCTTTATTCCATTTCCAGGAATTCATCCTGAGATTAAGCAAGAATATTTTAAGTCTAGATAATAAAATATTTAAGAATTAAGAGGTGGGTTCATATATGACAACAACACACAATGAAATGTTAATTTTTTTTTAAAAAGAGCAACAGTCTCTAAACTACTATAATACGTAAAAAGAAGAGTTCTTAAATATGACAGAAAAAAATCAGGAAATTTAACTTTCTTATAAAAAGTTTATTCCATTTAAGAATATTTTAATTTTTTTAAATAATTTTTATTATTTTTGTGTGTGTGTGTACCATCAAATCAGATCTGACTGGTACAGGAGGAGACTGCCCCTCCTTCCCCGGCAGAGCATCTGGTGGGTTCGAACCGTGCGCCTCTGGGATTGTAGTTGCAGTTCCTTGCCACTAGGCCACCAGAGCTCTCCAAAGAATATTATTTTAAAAAGTAATAAGACAATGTACAGAATGGCTTGTATGGACTTGTCATTTTCTTCAGCATCAATCTGGATATGCACAGGCGTCACTGTACCAAAAAGAATTAAATGGCACTGAAAATTTTCAGTAAATGCCATATGAGCAGGAGCCAATAATAATGAAAGAGGAAGCTGAAGCTTCAATGAAGACACTGTCAAAAAATAAGACACCAGGAACTGATGTGATACCAATTGAAATGTTTCAACAAATGCAGCCCTGGAAGTGCTCGCCAGTCTATGCTAGGAAATTTGGAGGACAGCTGTCTGGCCAAATGACTGGAAGAGGTCCATATTTGTTTGTCTCCATTCCCACAAAAAGGGATCTAAAAGAATGTGGAAACTAACAATTAACACTAATAACACATGGAAGCAAAATATTTCTAAAGATTATCCAAAAACATATAGAACAGTGCATAGGTAATAAGGAAATGCCAGAAGTTCAAGCACGGTTTAGAAGTTGCTGTGGTCCTTCTAAAGTGGTATCATTGCTGATGCCAGAAAGATCTTGGATAAAAGAAAAGAATATCAGGAGAATGTCTATTTTGTTTTATTGACTATGCAAAGGCATTTGACTGTGTAGAACATAACAAGTTATTGCTAAACGGGAATCCCAGAAGACTTATTTGTGCTCATGTGAAACCTATAACTAGACCAAGAGTCTGTTGTGTGAACAGAGCAGGGAAACACCACATAATTTAAAATTAAAACAGGCATTTATCAGGACTGTATTCTCTCCACACTTATTCAATCTATATGCTGAGCAAATTATTTGAGAAGCTGGACTCTATGAAGAAGAATGTGACATCAAGACTCATCAATAACCTATGTTATGCAGATGACACATCTTGCTTGCTGAAAGCCAGGACTTCAAGCACTTGCTGCAGAAGATCAAAGAATACAGCCTACAACATGGACTGCATCTCAATGTAAAGAAAACAAAAACTCTTACAAGTGGACAAACAGGCAATATCATGATAGATGAAGATAGAGGCAAGGATGACAAAGCTTTGTCTCAGATACTTTTGGACATGCTGTTAGGAAGAGTACTGAATATCCCATGAACTGTCAAAAGAACAAACAAAAATGTCTTCGAGAACTTGGGGCCAGAATGCTCGTTGGAGGTAAAGACAATAAAGTTTTGTCTTACATATTTAAGCCATGTCGCTTGGAGAGGGGCATCATACTTAGAAAAGTGGAGGGTGGGGCAAAGACAGAAAGACCCTCAACCAGGTGGATTTTCACAGTGACTGCAGCAAAGGATTCATGTGTGTCAGGAAGTGCGAGTATGACACAGGATAGGACAGGGATCAGACCTGATGTTCACAGGGTCATACTCAACTCAATGGTAACTAACAACAACTGACAAGTTTATTCCAGTCAATCCTTCTTGCTGACTGCTGATCTTGAGTTTATCCACAGCCTCGTTCCACAGATACAGTCAATCAGATTCTTGTGCATTCTAGTATGTGAAGTTCATAGGGATATATAAGCTGTCACTTCTTACTTTTTAAAATTGATATCTGAAATAACTGACTGTAAAGGTTTTCATGTGATTTCCAGCCTCAATTCTGTCTCCAAAGCCGTATTTTAGACCTATTGAGTTGTCTGTTTCCAACTTCTACATTCATTATCACCTCCAGTTATTACTGACACATTTTTACTTCATGTAGGACAACAAAAATTCCTGTAAGTAGAAACCCTCAATTTCTTCATCTTTGGCTTTAGTGGTGAGTATGTACCTTTAAGGAGTAGTGGTACTGACAAGTATTCCTTGTACGTATATAGTTAATAACTTGCCATCAACAGCATTGTACTTCAAGAAAGAGCCTGAAATGTTCTTTATGATAATGAATGTGACACAATTCTTTAACATGTTATTTCCAGTATTGTTGTTATTGTTAAGTGCCACTGAGTTGTAGATAACTCATAGTGGCCCTATGAATGAAAGACTTGAACACCTGTTAACTTTCATCATTTCTCCATATAGTTTCTGGAGGCAAAATTTCCAGTATAGTGATCATATAATTGTTCAATTAAAAAAACCATCAATCCCAGGCATTTTCATTCACTAACACCTAGGATTATCAATACTATGCATTCCATTTCATTTCTGGCAACTTCAATTTCCTTGAATCACACACAGTGTTCCAATCTGATGATGTGACAAGATTCAAAAGAAGAAGAAAGAGTTGTAAAACAACTATTAATAACTGGAACACAGAATTAAAGACCGCTTGTCATGTCAGTTTTATGGTACTATGGTGGCTTGGATATTACCATGATGCTGGAAGTTATGCCACCAGTATTTAAAATACAAAGACGTGTTTCAGAAGTAATATGACCAGTGACTCATTACTGAAATAACAGGATTGATAAAACTTCATATATATCATAATACTGTAGATTATGGGGTTAGAAGATGAGCCTCTCAACTTGGAATGAATTAAAAATGTGACTGGTAAAGAGGTAGAATGTACTACACCTTAATGATACACATGGAATAAAACTTTCACCCAAAGTCCTTCATTTCCTGATGTGGCATGACTCAAAGTTTAAAAAAATAACTGAAAACATCTATTAGTAATTAGAATACAGAAATAAAATGTGGGTGTGTAAGTTTATGTTTTTGTACAATTCTATTATATTTGTAGGACAATATAGCTGAACAAGGGAAAAAGTGCTCCAGATATCCACTAACATAACCACCAACCTTTCTCCAAAAATAGGAATTGGATTTTTTGATCTGAAAAAATTTGTATTCTTGAATTGGGTAACAAGTAATACACTAAAAATAATATATATACAACTATTGCTATGTAAATATTAGATTTCCTGCCTCCTCAACTTACCTGAATTATTCGTAATTGGTTCTGAAGTACTCCTGGAGCCAGAAAGTTCTGCTGTTTTTGCAACAGGCACACTAAATGTAAATCCAATCTGTGAAGAAAGAAAAGGTACCTCTAAGCATTCATTGTATTTTAAATAAAAGTCAAAATGTCAAATATACTATCTCTCATGATGAAGAAATATGATACACAAAAACAGCACAGAACCTCCCCACATACAGAGTGAGAATTAATTGTAATGTGATTCTCGACTAAATCTTAGAATTCAACTAAATGCTGCTGACCTCCAGTAGAGGCTGGAAATCAAACAGGAGGAGACTGTCCATCTTTCTCCCACAGAGCTGCTTGTAGAACCAAATGGCTAGATGGGCAGCCTCAGAATTAGCAGTTTAACTCTCTACAGACTACACGCCAGAGTTCCCGGTATCTAAGAGGAACTAACAACTAAGAAAACAGCTATAAATGTACAGTCTGGAAAAAAGAGAAACTACGGACTGCTATTAGTACATCAATGTTAAATTTCTTATGCATGGTAGCCATATTGAGGGTACGCACATACAAACACAAAAAAGTCCCCTTTCTATAGAGATCCAGGGACAAGTATTTACAGTATTAAATGTATCATGGTATTTGCTTTTCATTTTTTAAAAAGATAATGTAAACATTTACTTAAGAACACATGGATATGTATGTCCTGAAGAACATTTAAGTATTTATACATTCTAGAGTTCTAGATGACCTAAGAAGAAAAATAATGGTGTTTCTTACCATTAATGACATCTCAGATTTGATAAAATTACACTGTAACTTTGAAATCCTGTCACTGAACATTTAGTATTCCTTGACTGCTACTTACAGATGATGGAGGTAGTACATCTGCCTCAGTAGATTTTACAATTGGAGATGAAAATCTAAACAAAGGACTGCCAGTACTGCTCGGAGAGGTCATTTGTACCTGGTTTTCCAAATTATTAAGAAATGACACAGAAAGAGCTATTTAGAAAAAGAAAATTGACAATAAAAGCGACCTTAAGCAAATTAATTATTCCAAAGAAACCAAAATCATTTTTCCCTTTTAGGTTTAAAAATTACGTTCTAAAATATACTGAATAGAAACTTTTATCAAATATGGCTTCTTCTTAGGAGAGAATATATTCTTTTAGAAGTAGTCATTTGTCTAAAAGGAAAAAATATTTATAAGAATACTCAGAAAAAAGTAAAACCATGGAAGAAAACATTAATTTCAAAAGTCAGTTAAAGATAGAACACTCTCAGTATCATGTATCCTTGACAAAGCTTTATGTTCAAAGAGAAAACCAAATATTTTTAATTTCTTATACTGAGCTATTGATTTTTGTTATAAAAATGATCACTCTGCTTTTAAAAAATATGTGTGTATATATGTGTGTGTGTATATATATATATACACATATATATGGAAAAAGAAATAAGAAAGAACAAACCTTATTAGTTAATGATTCTGAAGGGCTGATGGGTGACGAAGAGGAAATTGTGGTTGTCGAGGGACTAAAAGTGAAGATAGGAAGTGAAGAACTGGATATCGGTAGGGAGATTTTCGGTAACACTGGTACTTCCATTTCCTAAAATACAAGTTATTTTAAAAATATATTTTTTGTTTTTAACATTATTTTCTTTCTAGTAACTGTCTGGTAGGGTGAACATATTCACAAATAGACGTACAACAGAAGAAGGAAGCACGTACAGTCCTAATGATGTTGACTAAATGTCAAGTAAAAAACCAGAATTTAAAAAAAAAAAAACCCAGAATTTAAATCTAATCTATCATCAAGTCACATAAATATGAGAACCAAAAGAAAAGGGAGAAAAATTCTTACTCTATAATCAGTTTTGGTAATAACAGAAAATGTAAAATTCTAAATGATATGTGGCATGGAAATAAATTTAGTGAGCTTTAGTACTGAGCAAAGCTAGTGAATACCACTGATTTTTCAAAATACCATTTTAACAAATTTTGTCCTTCACGTTTCCAATGATCCAGATTAATAGCAAACAAAGAGTTTCTCTTCAGCAGTAGCAGAATAGCTTGTATCTGATCGATGCTCTGGCAGAAAATTATAACCTAGATGGGGGGCGGGGGGTTCCCCTTCAAAACACATAAAATATCTAAAAACAATGAAGATCAACCAAATGCAAACAAGAACATGGGAGGACACTTGGAAGAAGGAAATGGGTGGGAGTGAGTTTCTTGGTTTTTTTGGGGTGGTGGGTTGTGGGGTTTTGTCGTCTTCCAAGAAACATCTTGATCTTTTTATTTTATTGTAATTTGAATGAAAGTTTACAAAGCAAATTGGTTTTCATTCAACTATTCATACATTTGGTTTTACAACATTACAATACCCATAACTGACTCACACTTTTTTCTCATTTCATCCCTATAATTCTAATTTCCATCAATCTTCATATATATACTATGCCTACCTGATTGTAAGGCTTTACTCCTGGGGAAATTCTGCTCATCTGGTCTTTAATAGTTGGTTATTTTAAGTAGTGATTCCCTCTCTGATGTTACTGGTCTCTTTGCAGTCCTGTCTACTGTTTGGCCATGAAGCTAAGTTTTGTTATAGATTCAAATATTCTTGGTCTTTAGAATTTTAAAGAGATCCTTAACAGTGCCTACTGTGTCCTTTCATTTTTGGCTGTTGTTTCCATAAATGTTGACTGTGTTTGCATATCCAAGTAAAATTAAGTCATTAGCAATTTCAGTATTTTTTCCATCATGATGTTGCATTTGGTCTAGTTGTGAGGATGAGTTTCTTATTTTCTGTCTGAGTTTGTGTTACTTGATTTCTCTGGGCACAGAGGATTTCAGAAAGAATCTATAAAACTATTAAATGAGCAATTACAGGGTAAGGTGGCAAAAGCTGCTACAAAAAGGCAGAGGTAATCCTAAATGCTGCACATAAATTGCTCAAATCTCTGTTTTACCTTGCTTCACTTGTGTGAAGCAGACATCAGTTACTAAAACTTAGTTGAGAGGCTTTTCAGCTGCTGCCCACCACTAAGGACAGAATTCACAGTCTGTGTTTAGATCAGTTTAGTGTGAGCGAAAGCAAATGGAGTTATTTTAAGTGTTGCTTACTCAGAAAAACATTACACAAAAAGAAACTTTCAGCTAAAGTAACAAATAGAATCTGCCAATAACCTTCAGGCAGAAAGGTTTGCCAATAATGGATAAATATGACAATTTCAGACATAAGGCCTCTCTTCTCATTTTTAAAAAATATATATAATCACATCCGCAAAGGTGACGTACTCTGAGGCACTCTCGTATAGTCCGTAGTGTGTGGCACTGCTAACAAAAACGATGTAATGCAATTTCATAGCCTAGGATAGACATAATAGCATAAAAACAACAACAAAATACCAGGGGGAAAGTAGTAATTTAAATACATTTATGTTGTTGTTGTTTTGTGCCCATCAGGTCTCTTGCAACTGATAACTACCCTATGTACAACACCCCTAAACCCTGCTCTATCTCAGACACACCTACTCCCATTGCCCTGTGACTGACTCAATTCATGTCATCAAGGGTCTTTTTCTATTGCGCTGTCCCTCCACCCTCCCAAGCCTGATGTTCCTCTCCAAGGATTGGTCCCTTCTTGAAACATATCCAAAGTATGTCAGACAAATGTATATATTCTTTAATTTTACAGAATATCATACAATAATAAGAAAAAAAAGGTTGTTAAAAGGTAAGCACATACACTGGAAACCAATGAGGATTTCACATCATCAGTCATGACCAAACTGGAAAGAACTTTGTTTGAAGCCTTGATAATTTTCATTACAATTATTTCAGAGACTTGTTTTTTAAGGTAATCATAAAGAGTACTATGTTTGGTTTTCTGGGTTAAAAGTCTGGTAGTTTTTGGTTTCTTTTTACTATACTTGAACTAAATTTATTTCAAAATAAAAGATTTATTTAATAACAAAGAGAAAGGCAAAATATAATAAGGGTTTGATTATACATTGTAACTAATAACATTTATCAATTTAAATTGTGATAAAACAAATGTATTTAAAAACAAATAAAAGATTTTATTCTTACAAGTCATGTCTCATATATAGTGAAGAAATAAGAACTTAAAACGTCACAAGATTTGTACAAATGTCAGTACTGAAATAAATGACTGGAAGTCTTTTTCTCTCGATCATACCTGCAACTTAAAGCTGTCTCTTTAAGCTTAAACCATTTCAACATACTCTAGTTGTTAAGTTTTGGTTTTAGTAATACTGAAGAAAGAATATAATCCAATGAACAAGTAATGGTATACTTTTACCCCATCAAATGCACAGAATTTTCAATTAATAATTTTACTTATTATACATACACCAAACTTACCAATTTCTACCATAGTATTTTTCTAAGGAAAATGTATACATGTTAATTGAAAAACACATTTAGAGGGGACAACTTCAACAGCAAATTCTTCTTACGCTGGGCTTTGCAGGCTTTACCATTATTATAACAAAGATTTTAATAAGCTTCAACAATGTTAAGCTATGTAAACCTACCTCATCCTCTAAAGGTCTAGAGGGAACACAGCGTGTTCTCTCTCGTCTCATCTTGCCACCTCCAGAAGATAATCCATTGGCTGCAGGCATACTGAAATTTGGGTATGAAAAATCACTAGAAAAAAAATTGGTAACAATTGCTGTATTATCATGGCTTGTAACTCGTTGCATAATTAAGTTTTTTAATGAACAACTGCTGGTAAGTACAGCTTAATGTGATTTTAATAACAGAATAATTTCTGATGTGTAAAGAGTTTCTTTTGTATTCCAGTTTTCAAATAGGTATATGTGGACATTAAATCTGGATTTCACAAATTAAATACGAAAACATTAGCTGTATGTGAAATGGCATTACCTTTCTTCTTCTCTATTTTGTCCTGATGTCGAATTTTTTTCACATCCAATCTAGAAAATAAGCATATACTTCATGAACATGTACTCAAATTTTTGTAACAGTACACCTATCTATGAATTTTATCCTCTGGAATCAAGAGTTTATGATTTTTCTGTCAATGAATCCTAAAGTGTAAAATTTATAACCCAATTTCTGAAAATAACCAATTGTATAATCACAATATGATTTTATGCATAAAATCTCACTGAACACACCTGCCTATTTAACAAAATAGTATAACACAGATAAAATAAAAATACTTAACTACTACAAGATTTTGACTTGTTTATCTTAATGGCCTATAAAATGTGCAAGTAAATTTGCAAGCATAGGCCTTTTTCATAGGCCTTTTTAAATTATTCTCTCCAACATAAAACATTCCCTTCATTAGAAAGGCTAATAAAATCATCTAAATGAGACCAAATAATCAAAAATTAAAGATGAGACAGTAAACTGGCAGGATCACCTGAGTACAAGAAATGGTGTAACTAAGATGAAACAAACGAGAATGTTAACACGTTGTGAAACCCTAAAATAGTATCAGAAGGGTTTAATTGTCCTCATCCTTAAATAGGAACTTAATTTGCTATATAACCTTTTACTCTAAACATGGTAAGATTAATTTAAGGCAGAAGGAAAGCAACTAGGACTTCTTAGAGAAATGTTTGGAGCAGGAAATGTGCAGAATGAACCTGGATTTAACTTATAAAAATGAAAAGTGACATGGTGTTCAGAACATAATAGGGATAAAGTAAATGGACACAAAAGCCAATGAGGAGGTTAAATCTAGGACACTTTGAACATCAAAAGAAAGTGTTAATTCTTGAATTTAAGAATTAGAGCTGAAATTAAAGCATAACACAAAGACAGAGATAAACCAACTGTTGTGCAGCCGATTCCATCTCCTCACAACTACTCTTAGGATTTCAGAAGAGTGTGAATCTTTAGTGGTAGGATGCTGCCCATCATCTTCCTATGAATCTGCTGGTTTATTTAAACTGATCTCTGGGTTACGTGCTGAGAATTTTGTTACTGTATCCCCAAAAAGATAAGGATAGAGACAAGTATTTAATTAAAAAAAGGAAAGCTCTTTTACTTGAATGTCAACTAATAAATTTAGAAAGAATGATCAAGGTAGAAAACCATTATGTGGCAATCTTAAAAAACAAACAAAAAGAAACTGATTTAATCAAGAATACCAAAGGCAGTGGTTAGGAGGAATAGTCTTATTTTCATGAAGCTATTTATTAGTTACAAAAGTTACTCTGGAGAAATTATATAAACTCCATCTTAATTTATGATCCCAATGCTATTGTGAAAGTAACTGACAACAGTGGCTCCCAATATAATGAGAAGAGTTGTGGAACCTAATAATGAAGACACATCACAAAGCTCCAAATCAAAGTGTACAATAACTGATTTTGACTCTTAAGATATCAACAAAGTTAAATATAAAGAAAAATAGTCATTATTCTAGATTAAAGGAGATGAAAGAGACATGACAACTAAATGCAAGACACAAGTTTGGATTTTTTAACAAACAGCAACTCAACGCCATCAAGTCAGGACTCATACCTGACTCCTCACTATGCCCATCTTTCTCATGCAGAGTTGCTAGTGGCTTTCAATCATTAACCTTTGGGTTGGTAGCTCAGCTCCCTGTATCTCACCCGATCAAACAAATGGCAGCATCCAAATAAAGTCTATAATAATAATATTGCACCAATGCTAAGTTCTTCTGGTTCTGACACCTGTTTTACCGTTATTATGTAAAGGAATTCCTTATCTGCAGGAATAAAATAACACTGGTTGTTGTTCTTATGTACCATCAAGGCAGAACTGACTCATAGCTGACCCTTCAGCAGGTTTTCAGAGGCAATACATAGCACATAAGGAGACTGCCCATAATTCTCCCATGAAGCAGCTGACAGAGGTGCAGCTGGTAAATGTAAACCGTTGGGAATGTATTGAAATTTCTTACCACTAGGCTACCAGAATGCTGCTACATACTCCTCCCACCTCCGGCCCTCAAAAAAGGAAAAGGTTTAAAAAAAAAAGTGAGAAACTGAAGTCTATAAATCTAAAATTTGTTCTACTATTCAGAACAAGTATCTTGGAGAAGGTGCAGCCAGAGTGCTCCTTGAAGGCAAAGATAATAAAGCTTCGCCTCACATACTTCAGGAATGTTTCTAGAAACAGCTATTCCTTGGGGAGGGTTATGGTTCTCCGTAAGCGAAGGAGATCCTCAACTAAGTGGACTGACAGTGACTGCTGCAACAGGGTCTATTGTGTTAGGTAGCATGAGGATGGCACAGGATAGAATATACAGAGGATTGCTATGGGTTGTACTAAACTTGAAGGCACCTAGCAACAAATCTAAAATGGTATTAATAGGGAGCTCAGGTGGCCTAGTGGCAAGAAGCTGTACTGCAATTCCAAAGGTGTGTGGTCTGAATCTACCAGAAGCTCTGCTGGAGAAGGAGGGGCAAACTCTTCCTGTGTCAATAGGGTCCTGTGCCAGGTAGATCTGACTCAACTGTATACAACAAGGAAAAAACCCAAAACAACAACAAAACCACACATGGCTACTAAAATTATATTAACGGTTTTTTTTAAAGTTCAATTAAAACATATAAATGAAATGAGAGAAAGCAAGCATGACGAAAACATTAGCAACGGTTAAATCAAGATTTAAAAGTACTCCAAAATCAGTATTAGTTTTCCAACTTTACTCTGAAAATTTTCAAGAAACTGAGTTGCTATGATAATCAAATGATTAAACATAAATGGGGTAGTAAAATATGTTATATAAGCACAATACTTCTGATTTTCATTAAATACTACCACACACAGAAAGACAAACTCAGGATTCAAAATATTTTCTAAGACAAACAGCTTGATGGTCTCAACAAAACCTGTACCACTCTTATGTATACACCAACCAAGAGAAATGCAAGCATACCAAAGCAGCACTACAATCGTCACTGAAAAGCAGCAACAAAAATATCCACACTAGATGAATGGATGGATAAACAAAATGTCTGTTCAAGCAATGTGTTATTATTCATCAATAAAAAGGCATGAAATATTGATACACACTAAAACACGAGTAAATCATAAAAATATTATGCTGGTATAAAAATCCTCATAGACTCTAGACTTTCTAAAGTCACAGAAGAGGATGAACCCCAGAAAACAGTGCCCTGAAATAATCTTTTTTTTTATTTTTTTATTATTTTTGTGTGCGTGTACCGTCAAATCAGATCTGACTGGTACTGGAGGAGATTGTCCCTCCTTCCCCGGCAGAGCATCTGGTGGATTCGAACCGTGTGCCTCTGGGATTGTAGTTGCAGCTCCTTGCCACTAGGCCACCAGAGCTCCCCTTGAAATAATCTTAAAATGTAAACTCAAAAAGACAACAAAAGGAGAAGAAAAAATATAAGCCCTTCATAGTCTCTGAAATCTTAAAACCAACAACGTAACAACACATAAGCCTTGAACATTATGCTTTTTAGGAATTACGTTAGATATAATTAACAACAGTAACTCCAAACACAGAACTTTAGCAGTAAGGAAACAGTAAGTTTATGTTAAAACGTGAGAGACCATTCTGAAAAGGAGAATGGCCATCATTTCATAACTCAAAAAGAGGTCCTAATCAATGTCACTGAACTATATATACTCTGAAACAGATGCATTAGTCCATTTTGCTGGGTACAGTCTCAACAACAAAAACCATTTTGCAAGTACAAAGAAGGCAGTCACAAAAGGTTTTCTGTGATTGATTCCATTTATATAAAATGCCTAAAACAGACAAATCAAATAGAAAGATTAGTGGTTGCCAGGAGCTTGAGATGGAGGGAAGGAGTAGAGAAAGGAGTGACGGCGAAAGGATAAAGGATTGGGGAATTGGAAAATGGGTGATGAAAATGTCTTAAAATTGATACTGGTGATGGTTGTACAACTTTGTGTTTGAATGATAGCACTCTGTAAATCATCTCATTAAAAAAATAAACACACCAGAGTGACAGTAATGAGACTGAGAAACAGAGAGGCAAAATAAAAAATAATGTGTGAGCATTTCTTGAATGGATCCTGATTTTTAAAAAACCCAAAACAACTGAATATGGATTTCTTGTTAATTACCCTGTAGTACACTTTGACTATGGCAAACCCATGTTGCCACAGACTTGCTGGAAAGTTTTCAAGGCTGTAACCCTTTGGAAGCAGCTCATCGAGCCTGTCTTCTAAGATACCTACCTCCGAGTAAGTTTCAACTACCAAACTTTCCAGTTAGCAGTCTCCTGCTTACCAAGTTGTGTATCTAAGAATTCCAAAAATCTGGATTAGATCCATAGCTAAATCCATTAATGTTAAACTAATTTCAACTTAAAGAGTGACTCTACAAGACAGATTGGGGTTTACAAGGCTGTAAATCGTTAGAGAATCAGACTGCTCTGTCATTCTCTGTTACAACCACTTGTCCCCACCAAGTTAAGCAGATGAGCACTTAACCCCTATGTCACAAGGGCTCTTTATACAGATTACATCTAGTGTTAAATTACAGTAGATGAGGCATGACAGGAAGATATATTCAGGAGATATCTGAATCTGGGACAAAATTTAAGAAATTTATTTTCAGATCATTCAACAACAATCAAAAGACAGAAAATTTTTTGGAAAATAAGTATGTAACTAATGTTTACTCAAACACATTACTCAAAGCAGAATCAAGTCATAGCTGAATCTCTAGCAGGTTGTCAGAGGTTGTAAATCACATGGGAGGAGACTGTCCATTTTCCCCCAGAGCAGCTGGTGGATTCAAACTGCCTACCTTTTGGTTGACAGTACAACTCCTTAACTACAAGGCAAGATTTCCCTCAAGTTTACTAGTTTGATCAACGTAACTATTTTGAAGGGCTATTTCCTCATAATCATAGCTACCAATTCACCAACTTTATGCATTATCCTGTTGCTTAAAGGCAATGGAGAGGTATATTATTTTTAGGCATTCTAATCAATATTCAAAGACTAGTGAAAATAAAACACAAACTCACATTGTGCTTTTTATCTATTTTCTGATTAGTCTTCTTCAATTCACCAGATGGAGTCAAAGAAGGTTTAAAATAAACAGCTCGATTCGGTGCTAGGGAGGCTGGTTTGGGGATCAGGAGCCTCTGAACAGGGGGATACTGAGAGTCCACCTTCCAGGTTAACAAAATTCAGAAAACAAACTTTTGTTACTCATTTATCAGTGACACATATGTAAAAATTACTTAACTCTCTATAATGCGACCTAAAAAAAGTAATGTATCCAACAAATTAAAATAAGAAAATAAACTGACAGTTAACAGAATGGTATAGTTTATTTTTTAAGTACATATATAATTCTAAAATGCTTTACAAATACTTGTATTTTTCTAGATTTAACAGCTTTTCAGCAATAGGAACATGCAAACGAGATAGAAGGAGATCAAGATGAATCCCAAAGACTGAATCTTAAATAAATAAAATTAATTTTGCCATATTTTCCTTAAATTACTATATAAATTTTCTTTGACTATAAAATATTTTAAAACTAGTTATAACAATATTTAAATTAAAAATGTTAGTAGTGAATTTTCCCTCCAAGTGATCCCACACCAACCAGCTGTTCAAAACAAAATTTAAAAACCCTTAAAATTTAAATCTAATTGGTAAAAATGGTTAAGATTTGAGATTATAAAACCAACTGACAGTATTATCTAAGTACCCAAGTGTTTTGTGAATGATCCTGTTAAGGTAAGATGACTAAAGCCAAGGGATTTCACTCTGTCCAAAGACTGTAATGTTCTGAAAGGAGTCCTTTCACTTCGAAGCCTAAGTGAGCAGCACTGGATTCCAGTGCAAAATGTGTGTAGTTACTTGATCTTCCCTAAATCTTCATTACAAATGTGACGCTACAACTCAGTGAGACAGTCTATTCTGTAGACTGTTCACATTATATCCATGAAATGTGAACTCCAATTTTTATGTATCCTTTATCCATTAACAAACTTTATTAATACAGTATTCTCCAACTGATAAAAATTAATTCCATCACAGCTGCTAATTATGACTCTTCTTTTATCTTAGCTCTAAATTTCTTAAAACTGCAAAAAAGTAAATTTTAGTTTCCTTTTCTGCACTAGAGTATCAGTAAGAATAATTTCCATTGACTAGTATCCAATTCACAATTAGTTCATAGAATAAAATTATTTTAATTATAGAGAAATGTTTTCTTAAAAAATATTTAACCTAAGAATATTGAAATAACATAAATAACAAAAAAAGGTATTTCTTTAATTCTAATTATCAAGATGGCTTTTCACGCCTTCATCAAGGTTTTTCACCGCAAATTAAACCAAGTAGAATAAAGAGCAGAGAATGAAAGAGATGTGAAATCATTACATTTTTTTTTTCTCAGATCTAAAATCATACAACAGCATTTAGGCTGACTAGTAAAAGATGTGCCAACATGAACTTCTATTACACAGATCTGACATGCATACTACAGGTTAATGAGGAAAAGTTTACAAAGATGGCTATGTTTAATAAGGAATTTAATTCACTATCCTTCTAGTAACACTTCAAAGCTTATTACATTCCTAATGATTCTAAGATTCCGAAGATGGAAATGCCACTGAACAACTACTGCATATAGAGGCTTCTGTTGCAACAAAGAGGAAAAAGTTATACTGTCCAAGTAGAAACACCTTGTTTGCTCATGTTTCCTAATAATTCCAATTTGTTTATTTGCTACTTTAAAATAAGCACAATACAAATATTGGCACTTCAAATACATTGTTGTCTTACCTTCTTTCTTCTGGCCTGAAAATTTGTATAATCTATCCCACTCCTATGAAGAGGCTGAAAAGAAAATGTACTATTAGAATTAATGAGCAAGGGGTGGGGGAGAGATCCCATTAACAACAAAAAAATATTCAGAAGAAAAAAAATTTTATATGCATATTCAAGTCAACTTACAGAATCTAGGGGCGAAGAAACTGATGGAATTCGTTTTGCATCCTGTTAATATTGAAATAACAAAATTGATATTTATTCAAAGTAATTTGTTACCCTCCAACATTCAACTGTGATCTAAAATATTTACCGCCAGAGGACTTGACATCTTCTCTAAAGACTGCAATATTCGCCGGGCTGTTGAACTAGTCACACCATAGGACTGTGCATTCAGTTGCTTAGCTTTCATCTGTCTTCTCACTGGTGCCTATAAAGTAAAACCTCTATTATTTTCTGGAGTATAAAATCTAAAGCATATAAAGATGAATACCAAGTTTACAAAATAGAACACATAAGCAAAGTTAATAATTTATCTCTGAGTGATGATTACCCTAAGATTAAGTTTAAATAATAGTTTCTCTTTACAGACTTCTTTAAAACTCTAATTTCAGGACTGAAAATTTTTTTTTTTTTTATAATCAGAAAAAGATGGTAATATGTGTCAGTTTAAAAAAAACACTGTTTATGTTGTGCTTTTGAGTTATACTCATAGCTGACCCTCCTGCAAGTTTTTAAAGGATGTAAATCCCACCAGAGGAAACTGCCCAACCTTCTGCTACCATGTAGCTGGTGGATGTGAACAAGTGTTGAAACCTGTCTACTAGATGTGACTTTGCTTGCATTTGAAATACCAATGACATGGTTTTCAGAAACACAGCAAAAAACAAACCACAGTACACAAACCAACAGAAGAGTGACAACATTTTCTCACTACTTGGCAATGCACAGTGGGGCAAATTTTTAAAAAAAGAATCCATTTCTAATTGTTCACTGTTAATATTTTTAACACAATCAATTTTATATACATTTACTCCTCTGTTAATGATCCATTTGTTATGTGACATTTTACATTTATGGCAATAAGAAGAAGAAACGTACTGTATGACTTTTTGAGCTATTTCATAAAGAACATCTAGTAGTAATTAGCACTCCAGTGTAAGGTCAGAGTAATACAAGCTTTGAAGGTTATGGTCACTTATCAACTAGGTTAGGTCATCATTCTCAGTGATTTGGGAGTGAAGTAAACATGCAGAACTCCTTCATTTTGTAATGTAATGTAGTTATGTTCCATTTTTACATAATGTTGAATTTCACATTAACCTGATTTTTGGGACCTAATTATGCTGGTAAGCGTGCAGTGGAGGTACTGATCTTACAATTCTTTGATTCTCTTTTCTTGCAGTCTTGAAATTATCAATGTGGTGTTTGGGGTTTTTTTGTTTTGTTTTGTTTTTAATTATTATCTGCAAACTGGAATATTTTTCTCTTCCCTTCCAATCTGTTTACTTTGCATTCTGAAGAGGTATGGCAAACAGACATTAACTTCCGAATCTTAGAGGACAGTTATTATCAATATTTCACCATTAAATATAATGTCAAGTATTTTTAGATGGGCTTCATTAATTTCAGGAAAAGACTGTATTTTCAAGTTTGTTGAGATTCTTTATAATAAATGGATATCTAAATTTTTGGGGGGGTATTCTCTACTTTCTTTGTTTAAAAAAATTTATTATTAATTTCAGTAAAAATTTACAGAGGCTTTGGATTTCCATTCACTCATTGTTGCACATTTCTCCCCTCCCAAGCCTCCCCCCAGAACACTACCCTCTTTGATAGGAAAAGTAAAAGAAACATTTTTCATTGTTTTACAAACTTTCCCCCAGGTCCACTCCACCATGTAGCCATTGCTCTAGACTCCTGTCATGACAGAAATACCTAATCACATATCTCTTTTTAAAACAGTTTTCTCCCTCCTCTGTTTCAGTGTAGTATACATTATTGAACCCATCTTACTCAGTCGCTCCCCAACCCCAAGGTCAGTCCTTTTACAACAGTGGCACCATGCAATATTTGCCCTTTTGTGACTGGGATATTTCACTCAGCATAATGTTTTCCAGAGTCAACCATTTTGAATAATATTGCATGAGTTCCTTGGTTTTCAATGCAGCATAGTATTCCATTGTGTGAATATACCACAGCTTCTCTAGCCATTCATTTGTTGATGGGCACTTAGGTTGTTTCCAACTCCTTACTATTGGGAACTAAGCTGCAATAAACATGGGTGTGCATATATCTGCTTGAAAGTCAGTTATGGTGTCTTCGGGGTATATTCCCAGTAGTGGAACTGCTGGGTCAAATGGTATCTCTATTTGCAACTTTTTTGAGAAAGCGCCATACAGCTTTCCACAGGGGTTGCACCACTTTACACTCCCACCAACAGTGAGTAAGGGTTCCAGTTTCTCCACAACCTCGCCAGCATTTGTTGATTGCTGTTCTGTTAAATTTTGCTATTTTGACTGGGGTGAGATGGTATCTCACAGATGTTTTAATTTGCATCTCTCCTACAGCTAGGGATTTTGAACATTTCTTCATGTGCTTGTTAGCCATCTGAATGTCGTCTTCGGTGAAGTGCCTGTTCATATCCTGTGCCCATTTTTCTATTGGATTATTTACCTTTATCTTGTTGTGGTGCTCAAGTATTTCATAAATTCTGAATGTAAGTCCCTTATCTAATATGTTATTACCAAATACTTTTTCCCAGTCGATGGCTTCCCTTTTTACCGTTGGAGAAGTTTTTGGATGTGCATAGCGATTTGAGTCTTAGAAGATCCCATTCAGCTACTTTATCTTCTCCTGTTTGTAGGTTTTTCAGGATACTTGGAAGACTGTCTATGTTGTGGATGAGGACTTCTAGTGTTGTTCCTAGCTATTCTGTAATGAAGTTTATAGTCCTTGGTTTTAGTCCTAGGTCCATGATCCACTTTGTGTGCATGTATGTATATAGGCGGTCCTTTGGTTTTCTTCATCATAACATTCATATGACAAATTACATGAATCTTCAAATTCTGAGTCACTCTTGTTCCTATGACAAACCTCACCTGGCCTTGCAAGGAGCTAGACTCAATTTCAATTTGCACAGCAGCCTGTATATACATTCATGAGAAGTATTTGTCTTTAGTTTCTTACTAGCATCTGGTTTGGGCACAAGGGTAATGCTGGCCTCCTAAAATAAATTGGGAAGTATTTCTTTCTTTTACAAGAGCTTGTTTAGAATTACTTGCTTTCATCAATGTTTGATAGAATTTTCCAAGCAAGTTATCTGGCCTGAAGTTTCCTTTGACAAAAGGTATTTTAAACTTCCTTTATTTAAAATAAATAATACTACTATGCATATTACCGATTTCTTAACAAACAACACATAACATGAAATAGATAGGCATAAAACAAATAAAATCAATGTAAGGTCTAAATGCTAAAAACTACCCCCAAAAATCCCTAAAAACTAAGGGGGGGGGGGAGGAAAGGGGATGGAGAGGAGAAACCAAACTAAATAAATGATGGCGATATAATGTGTTCACAGACTGAAAGCCTCAAATTTTGCAAAGATATCCATTTTCCCAAATTGACTTTTAGATTCAATGTAATCCAAATCAAAATCCTAGCATATTTATAGAATAAACACAGCAAATAAACAGAAAGAATAAAAATCTAGAAATGAAGCTACACTCATTTGGTCAACTAATTTTAGAAAGAACCAGTTTCAATGATAAAACAGTGTTTCCAACAAATGTAACCTGAGCATTCACATGAAAAAAATGAATGCTGACTTATACATCCTACAACATATAAAAAAATTAACTTAAAATTAAAACAAGGCCTAAATTAAAATTTACATCAACAGAAACTGAATAAGAAAACTTTATACAGTAAATCTTTAGCCACAGATCTCTTAGATATGACCCCAAAGGCATAAACCACAAAAATACTTATAAAATAATTAGATGCCATAAAATAGAAAACCTGCTCTACAAAAAGGAAAAGATTCAAAAAGGTACATAATATACTGACATACTGGAAACCCTAAGGATGGAAATGACAAGAAGGTAGCACAAGATGCCTAAGAAAGTTAATTGTGGTAATGAAAATGCTCATTCAGTATTTTGATTGCAGCTGATTAGAGAACTACATGCTTTAATCAAAATTCAAATATTCCATAGGAAAATTTTATCGTTTCTAATGATATGCCAATAAAAGCCAAGTGATTCACCACCTTTCATCCTTCCTGAGATAAATATATAGACACAAATAATGTTCATAAATTCTCTAAGAGCAAAAAATAAACCGTAATTTTCTTTTTTGAACCACCACTCACTGATACTTTCTGTAGGTCCAAAAAGTTATCAATACTTTTCCTATTCAAACAAACCTGATATGGTGTACTTCGTAGTTTGGACTGTCTTACAGCAGCTGCTGCCCCACCATATGTTGTTTTTCCAGGATAAAAAGGAGAATCTCCAAGCTGACTTGTTTTAAGGATTGAAGAATTCCCAAGAGACTGCACAGAAACACAGTGATAAATTAAAAGCAATAATTAATCAAATGGAATGTGATTAAATGCAATTATTTGTACTCACAGGGGAAAATGCTCCAAAGGCAGACAAGTTGAATGCTGGTTTTTTTGAGCTGGTGGCAGTGTGCTGTGACAGTGAATGAGAACGTTCAGCCTCTGGGGACCACAGAGGTGGCACTGATGTATTCTTTGAAACAGCTATATCTGAAACAAAACCCAAGAAATGCACAGTAATTGCACCAATTACAAGTCTCTAGACTTCAACAAATGAGGATTACAGCTAAATAAGAGAAAAAGGGTCATTCCACAAAATTTCTTTTTACTACTAAAATTATTTACGATAATGCAAACAATACCTTTATCAGAGGCTCTTGAAGAAAAGCCACTGGTAGTTGAGATGTTGTCATCATCATGCTGAGAGGTAGAATCTTTGATTTCCTTTACAAGGGAAAATCCAGAACTGCCAATTGGGAATGTCGAGGAGGTGGAGGGCTGACAGTGTAACGTAGGGGATTCCAACATGGAGAAATTCAGATGACTCCGATGAAGAGAAGGCCTTGTTAATACATCTGGATAATTTGAAGCAGTACTAGTTGTTGAGGGATCTTAAAACAAAGTATTAATATTATGAAAAGAAAATTCTATACAATATTCTATACAAGCTCACAACCGAAGATCTGTAAGAAAACACACTACACAATACATTATCAATATAAGTCACCAGAACTTTTCTATGACAAGCCCAATTTAAGATATTCTTTAGGCAAACAAGACAACAAAAGATTGAGTCTCCAGAAAAAAACCACAATGTTACAGCTGTATATCCTTCTTTTTTACATATGCACAAATATTTATCATTCCCCCAAATAATCACTGTATGTGCACTTACGCAATTTCTTTTCACTTTCAATGCACTTACAATTTCATCTCTCCATATGTAGTATTTACCTTAAAGACTATATTAAATATTTATGCATTTACTTAATATTTCACCAAATGTGTTGCTGTCAAATATTGAGTCAGCTCTCATACTGAACTCAAAAGTACAACAGAACACCAGTCTTGCATATCCTCACATTTTTAGTCCATTTCATCTCACTGAGAGCCTTCTTTTCCTTCAAACATAAATGCACTTATATTTGCATACTTGTAAGAAGATTCCTCTGGATAAATTCAAAGCTCTCTAACTTGACATATAAGAATTAGGAAATAACACTGATAAAACCAAATATTCCTGAGATGCCCACAAAAAAGGATGAGTAAATCTGAAGTTAGGCCCATAAATTACCATAAGCAGTTTTATGTATTCTCAGAACCAATGGGACTGAGATTAAATGTGGACTTGATCTGAGTATATGTCTATCTTTGCTCATGACAAATAATTCTTAAAACTATGATCCAACTAACTCACAAATAACAAATGACAGCGGGAATTTCTAAAGAGCTTTCAACACTGATTAACCTATCCTGATTTCTATCAATCAAATATTAATTTTTATCATTTTATTTGTAATTATTTAAATACGATAATGAGCATCCTTTCTTATTATAGTCACTGGCCATTTATAGGTTGGCTTCTATTAAGTGCTTATTGTACTCTTAGTAAGATTAATTTTTTTTCTTTTCCTCATAGTGACCTATTCCTGTTTCAAAAGGTACCTTTTATGATAAAGAAAATAACATAATCAAGCATCTGCTTACGTTCCAGGACTATAAAAAATTTTATGTATTTCTTTCTTGGCTATATTCTTGCCTTTATTTCAGTATGTTTATATCTTGACTTACAAAATCAGTTATAATGTAGAAGTATTCCACTTCAAATAGTTACCTAGTTTATACCTGAAAATAATTTTTCAAAGAGGGTGCCATTTCCTCACTGACATGAGAGCCCGGCCACCTGTTATCATACTGTTACTGTTGTTAGGTGCCTTCGAGTCATACTGACCCTATGAACAAAAGATCTGAACCTCTGATCTATCCTGCGCCATTCTCAAAATTCCTAACAGACAAAAGTCCACTGCAGCAGTCACTCTGTCAATCCACCTAGTCGAGAGTCGTCCTCTCCTCCACCAACCCTCCACCCTACCCAGCATCATGCCCTTCTCCAATGATTAGCCCCTCTTAGCAACATGCCCAAAGTATGTGAGGCGAAACCTCGCCATTCCTGCCTCTAAAGAGCAGGAATCTCCAAGAGGAACTGCACCCTTTCCAAGACATATTTGTTTGTTCTCTTGACCATCCGTAGGATGTTCAGTGCTTTTTCCCCAGTACTACAGCTCAAAGGCCTCAATTCTTTTCCATTATCCTTATTCACTGTCCAGTTCGCCAATGCATAGACAAGTAATCAGAAAGACCATAGCCTGAATAAGACATACCTTAGTTCCCAAACTGATATCATTACTCCTCAAGAATTTGGAGATGTCCCTAACTACAAAACTTCCCAGCACAAAACATCTCCTTAATTCTTGACTGCTGGTACCAAGGGTGTTAATTGTGGATCCAAGCAATATGAAGCTGTTGACAATTTCAATCTTCTCTCCATCCATCATGAAACTGCTTATTGGTCCAGTGATAAGAGTGTTTGCTTGACATTCAGATGCAATCCATACCAAAGTCTGTATTCCTTGATTTTCTGCAAGAAGTGCTTAAAGTCCTCCTCACTTTTAGCAAGTAAGGTTGTGCCATCTGCATAACACAGATTATGAGTCTCTTCCTATCCTGATGCCAGTCCCTTCCCAATTTTAAACCATGGAGTGTTCCCCTGCTCCGTTCACACAACAGCCTCTTGGTCCAGGCATAGATTTTGCATGAGCACAATTAAGTGCTCTGGGATTCCCATTCATCTCAATGTCAGCCACAACTTGTTATGATTCACACAGCCAAATGCCTTTACATAGTCAATAAAGCACATTCTTCTGTTATTCTTTACTTTCAGCCAGGACCCCTCTGACATCA
>NW_006399820.1:14371580-14376887 GCF_000299155.1 Elephantulus edwardii | reverse complement strand
TATACCAATTGACATATTTCAGCTAACAGATGCTGCCCTGGATGTGCTCACCAAGTTGTGCCAAGAAATCTGGAGAACAACCACTTGGCCAACTGCCTGGATGAGGTCTATATTAGTTCCCATCCCAAAAAAGAGTGTGGAAACTATAGAATATCATTGATTTCACATGCAAGCAAGATTCTACGGAAGATCATCCAAAAACGACTGGAACAGCAATCAGCAGAGAACCTTTTCTTAGGGAAGGTAAAAAAAAAAAAACACACAACAAAGCTTTATGCTTCAATTCTCTGGTAAACACATGCACGCAGAATTCTAGCCACACAATTAAAATTTAGTAAAAATATTTTAAACCAAATCAGGAAATATTTTGCCATAATTGCTATAAATTGAACTGTATCACCAAAAAGACAGAGAAGTCCTAATCCTGTACTTGTGAGTATGACTTTAAAAATGGAGTTTTCTTTGAAGATGCTATCAGTTAGGAGGAAGTTTTACCAGAGTACGGGGGGGGGGGGAAGAAGGAACCACCACACAACAAAAACTCAGTGCCACTGGATCTAAACTAACTCATAGCTGACTGTCCACTGGGTTTATGAAGGTCTAAGTTGCTTAAGGACACTGTCCATTTTTCTCCCACCACTGGTCAAAGGGCAGCCTTTAGGTTAGCAGCACAGCTTCCTAGGGACTACGCCACAGCAGGAGTCTTCTGAGTCATGTCTTACAAAATCAGACAGAGATGCTGACACTGGTGAGGCAGGCTAACTCCAAAGATCCAAAAGCCAAGGAACACAAACTCCTAGGGCCACCAGAAGCTAGAAGGAAAGGATCTCCTCAGAAGCTTTCTGGGAGATTAAGATCTTACCAACAGCTGGAATTCAGATACTGCTTCTAGAACTGTGAGAATAAATTTCAGTGGTTTTAAACCACCCACTTTGTGGCTTACCACAATCCTAGGAAACTAAGAAAGAAACCATACTGGACTGTGCTAAAGACAATACAGTTCACAGAATCGTTCTCTATATATTTCCATGTTATCTACAGAACTCTAGTGGTGTAGTACATGTCAAGCTGCACTGCTAACTCAAAGGTCAAGATTCTCTGGCAGTCTGATTCTACAGGGGCTCTGTGAGAGAAAGATGGGCACTCTCCTCCTGTGGGATTTACAGGTACACAAACCAAATGGAAGAACAACTATAAGTTGGCTCAGCAGAGTTAGTTATCTATGGCTGTGATAAGAGAAATAACATAATTGGTGTCTCTAGCAAATAAATTTATTTTTCCAGTTTGGATGGATAAACGTCTCAATTCAGGGTGCCCAGTTCAACGAGAAGGCTTTCTATATCAACTCTAGAGGAAGAGCACTGCCTGTACTCCTGGGTAATTTTCATGTGCTTTGTTATCAATCTTTCATTACCTTGGCTCTGTTCATTTGTTTACTTTATCTCTAACAAGAGATTAACTCAAGATAAAAACCCTATGCTAAGAGGTATCACTGACATATCAAAGACATTCCACTCCCAAATGCAATTAAACCCACAGGTTAGAATTTACAACACATGGTGGAGGCTACATAATGGTATCTATTGCACTCTATTTCACAGAGTTTAGGCATTATTTTTAAGTGTGCTATTATTTAATGTTTTCCTTTAAATCTAACATGTCTTATATAATAGTGTATATAAAATCACAGATCTCTTGTGGTAACCCCATTCTTTGTATGCTGTCCCTATAGACTGCATCACAAAACAACTTCCAAGAGAACTTGAAAGAGAACCCTAAAAAAATTTCAAATTCATTGCCTTTGTCTCAGAACTGACTCGAGCTGAGACCATTCTGATGATTTACAAAGCTGTAAATGGCATGGGAAGAGACTGTACATCTTTCTCCCCTGAAGATCCACTAGTGGACTGGAATCTGTAAAGAGGCCTCTGCTGGCTACACCAGAGCTCCAGTAGACAGATAAGAAGAGATTGGAAAAACAGAAATCTTTCTTCCCATGCTCTTTTCTACCTTATGAATCTCATCTCTAAAACAATTCTTCTCATACCTGTTGGATCCTCCTCCACTCCAGTTACATTTCATCCTTTTATATCTCCAGCCCTAGAGATGTTGTTGTCTGGTGTTGTCAGGTAGACTGCAACCCTATGAACAGCAGATCTGAACCATATCCTATCTTGCACCGTATCATCATAATCCATGATGTGCACAAACCCATCATTGATCTATCTTGTTATTATTAATCTCCTCTCTTTTGCTGACTCTTCACCTCTCCCAGAATGATGTGTTTTTTCCAAGGACTGGGCCCTCCTGACACATACTCAAAGCATATAGTTTCCACGCTCTTGTCTCTAAGTAGCACCCTGGCTGCACTTTCTCCAAGACAGACTTGTTTGTTCTTTTGGCAGTCTGTAGGATATTCAGTACTCTTCTCCCACACCACATTCAAAGGTACTGACTCTTCTTCTGCCATCCTTATTCAGTGTCCAACTTTCAGAAGCACAGGAAGTAATGGAAGGCACGATGGCTTGGATAAGACACATTAGAGTCTTTAAACTGACATGCTGCTCTTAAACACTTTGGAAAAATCCTCAAGAACAGATTTCCCCAATGCAACACATCTGTTGATTTTTTTTACTATTGTTACCATGGGAGTTGTTTGTGGATCCAAGTACAATGAAATTGTTGGGCACTTCAATTTTTTTCTCTGCATATTACGATGTTGCCTACTAGTCCAGTGGTGAGGATTTTAGAGTTGTCTTTTGTCGGATTTTTTTTTAAATGTTGAGATATAAACTACAATGAAGACTGTAGTAACAGCTTCTGCAAGGAGCTCTAGTGGGTTAGTGGTAAAGAATTTGCTGTCAATGCAAAAGACTTGCGGCTGGGATCCACCAGCTGCTTCATAGGACAAAGATGGGCCATCTCCTCCTACGAGATTACTGCTTGCTGAAAATTCACGAGGTCAGTTTCAACTCGAGAGTACACAATAACTACAAACAAATGGTTCCCTTCAGCACAAAATATCTCTAGGCTGATCCTTTATTAGTTATTGTTAAAGTATTTAAACAATGTTCATTACCAACTAGGATCCTAAATGAGAATTTTACGTTTTCATTTTTTTCTAATTAACATAAAGATGTTGAGTCTATGCATCACTTAAATTCGTCTTCCCTATCAACAAAAGAATTATCATGCTTGGGGAATCACTCCATCACTAGAAAGTTACTATCAAATCTTACTTTCTATAGAGTTCATGAATGGTCTAGAAAAAGATTTCTCCTTGTGAATATTTCATAATCTGTAACTAATGGAGACAAAAGTAGAAACATCGCTACTCTTCACTCCAAAGTGATCGCATATAAGGCACTGAAGAGGGAGACACATCAGTTCGTGTCCTCTTGAAGCTTAAACTTTATAGTCAGTAAAAAAACAGTATTTATGTAACCTATCAACACATAATACGGTTGAGTAAATAGGGACAAAATTTAAGACAGGAAAGCAAGGTATAAATAGGTTTTAAAGACATAAATAAACCTTAAATAACTAGCTAAATGTATACAAAAAGATTCTCCTTTAATCTCTCTTACACATACACACACTCTCTCACTTATCGATTATCTCATCATACAACACACTACCTTCGGAACTACAGCAAAATATCTACCGACTATTTTGTGGAGTGAGTTCTGATGGCTCAGTGATAAAGTGCCACACTGCCCAAAGCATGTGGTTTGAATCCGGCAGCTGCTCCATGGGAGAAATATGGGCAATCTCCCACTCAACTCCAAGATTCTAAAAACCCACTCGAGGGCCACCTGTGATTCAGTCCCTATTTCAACTACAAGGAATGAATGGATAAATGGTTCTGTAAACAAATGTGTGGGAATGACGAACACTAAAGTGCAAGCAATATTAGCGTGATGCTGTGACAGTTTAAGGCAATGTGTCAATTTAGCTCATGCAAGATTCTCAGTAGTTTTGTTGTTATGTAATATTGTAATACAGTATTGTAATGACATTTTGCTGTATATTCCATTGTATAACCTTCATTTTCACATAATGATTATTTTCACTTAATGACCTGGTATCTGGAATCTGAAGACAGTAACTGAGGAGCGTGTATATATACGAAAACTGCTGTTACCATTTCAACACATGTACCTCAAAAAACCCTCAAAACTCATTGCCATGGATTCATTTCCAACTTATAACTGGCCCTCAATCAAAATTGCAAATCACACAGAAGGCTGCTGCTTCTCTTCGAAGGAGCACTGGTAGAATTAAACCTCCAAAGTGCAGTCTTATGGTTTGTAGGGCAATTCTCTCTCTATACTATGCCACCAGAGCTCCTGCACATCTTAAGAGTCATAAGTAGGCATCAAAGCAATGGAATTTACTTATCAAGAGCTTCCTACCAAGGCAAATTAATTTGTTTTAATAAGGCTTCAAGGTAATCCCTGTATGTTGCTGTTGTTCTGTGCTATCGACTCATAGCAAACCTATGTACAACAGCCCTAAACCCTGCTCTATTCTGTGCCAATCGCACTGCCTCTGACACACCCATCCAGATTACCCCAGTCACTGAATCAATCAACCTCATAAAGGGCCTTCCCTTCTTGTGCTGTCCCTCCACCATCCCAAGCATCATGTCCCTCTCCAAGGACCTGTCCCTCCTTACAACATGTCAAAAGTATGTCAGATGAAGCCCCAGAATCCTTGCCTCCAAGGCATAGCCTGGTTTAACCCTCTCGAGGATGAATCTGTTTGTTTTCTTGGCAGTCCATGGTACATTCAATACTCTTCTCCAGCATCACAGCTCAAAGGCATCAATTCTCCTCCCTAGTTGTTGCCCAACTCTCTGATGCATAACAAGTGATTGCAAAGACCATGGCCTGTGTCAGACGCACCTTAGTCTCCAGAGACACACCACTGCTCTTGAGTACTTGAGAGAGGTCCCTAATAGCAGACTTTCCCATCGCAATACGTTTTTTGATTTCCTGGCTACTGGTACCAAGAGTACTGACCGTGGAGCAAAGCAAACTAAAGTTGTTAACAATCTCAATCTCTTGCCATCCATCCTGATGCTGCCAATTGGTCCAGTGGTGAGAATCTTTGCCTTCTTGACACTGAGCCCCAGTCCATACTGAAGGCTGCAGTCCCTGACCCTCTGCAGCAAATGCATGAGGTACTCCTCAGTTTCAGCAAGCAGGGTTGTGTCACCTGCATAATGCAGATTGTTAATAGATCTTCCACCAATCCTGATGCCACACTTCTCCTCAGAGAGCCCAGCCTCTCAGATAATCTGCT
>NW_006399820.1:14364919-14371480 GCF_000299155.1 Elephantulus edwardii | reverse complement strand
TGTTTTGATCAGTGCAATCTGTAGTGTCTCTTCTCACATTCATTTTGGTTTTTTCTTTCTCTTCCATTTTTGTAATGACCATTTGCTTTCTTCATGGATATCACTGGTATCATCCTACAACTCATCTGGCCTTCAATCACTGGTTTTCCAGGCCTCAAATCTATTCTTAAGATGATCTTGAAATTCAGATGGTATTGATTCAAGTTCATTATCTTTGCTTCTATACTAATTTTAAAAGTATATACACCTCCTTCTATTTATGGTATATCGATTTCTGTAATAGAAATCTAATGTTTAAAAATACTGACCTTAGAAAATATTAATGACTGTCATAAATTATTCTAGCCTACTCTAGCTTCCTTTACTATTTTCCAGAATTTCTCTATTCATAAACCAAAAACTCACTGCTGATTAGTGAATTCTAATTCATAAGGATCCTTTAGGACAAAGTAGAACTGCCAAAAGGTTTCCCGAAGTTGTAATCTTTACAGAAGCTATCACATTTTTCTCCCATGGAACAGCTGACAGGTTCAAATCACTTGTCTTTGAGTAAGCAACCAATCCCTAAACTACAGATGGCACCGTAAAAACTACTCTCTACCTGTATCGAAGGGTAATTTCAAGAACTTTAAGAGGTCTGCTGATAGGGCAGAGTAACTGAAAACTAACTGGTCCTACTATGTAGGAACTAGAAAACTAGATACAACACACGAAACAACTGTTTTTAGACAAGAGAAAGAGCAACTTTCAAACCTGGTACAGAGCTGAAGTACAATAGAACAGCAAATAAAAATCAAAATTCAGAGCAAGAGAATGCTGGGAACTGTGCAAAGAGTAAAGGTAGAAAAGATGTACACCTTATAGAGCACCGAGTTTCAGTTTATAGCGATGGAAAAATCCCATTAATTATCCTTGCTGCATGGTCAATTAATATAAATGCTGTGAATAAGGAATATACCTATAAAAGTTAAATTACCAAAAGGTATGTGATAAGTTTTTATAGCAACCACAGGAGCTAAGGCTGTTTAACTATCATGGTCTCACTGATGGTCAATCCAATTAATTAGCCTAACCGTGTATTTTATTTTACTATTGTAAACAGGTCAAAAAATGCTTTAAAAGACAGAGTCAATTAATTATAAGATTAATGAAATTATTTATGCTATGCCTGGATACAAGGGGCAAGAGTGAAATCTAAATTATACTATATCCAAATCCATGTGCTGTGGGAAACTTGATCACCCAGTTTCACTGTTAACAGTTAACATATATACAAGGCTCAATGAATGCTACACCTATGCTAAAGGTTTCACATTTACTATCTTGAGTATACTAGCATAACTAATAACTGTTGTTGTTATGTGCCGTCGAGTCGACTGCGACTCATAGCGACCCTATGTACAACAGCGCTAAACCCCACTCTATATAGTTAGTAGTATGAAAATGTAAACTCTGATACCAAAGTTAGCATATTTTACTACAATGTATTAGCTTCACTGAAGAAAAATATTTGACAAAGAGCATTTCTACCTTGAGCCTAATCAGAATTTTCTCCCCTACTATCTGATTCAATTTAACACAACAATGAAATAAGTTTAAAATAAGGGCATGAAAATCTACTATTCATAACCAAATACCACCCTCTACTTACCTTCTGTATTACTGATTATTGGCTCAGGAGTGATCCTTCCATCATTTACATTAGCACTCTCTTCATCAGCATACACGAGATGGTCATCTTCCCTATTTTCTGGCCAATGTGGCACTTCATGTGTATCTGTTGAGCAGGTGCAGACATCTTCATTCTTGCTGAAATATCTCTGCAGCCATCCAGGGACAATATTCTTAACAGATTCTGTAACCCTGCTAAGAATGCCCTGCTGGGAAGAAAAAAAGACATAAGACCATTTTAGAACTCTACTTCTTGGAGGATTGTGGGTGGAGTGTCAGGGGCAAAAGATGAGACAAAAACCTTGTTACAAAAGGCTAACAAAGGAAAAACTCAGCCATTCCCACCAAGGTTTAGTTAAAGAAGGCTCTGAGGAATTAATTTTATTATGACTATTTTTAAGGGCGAAAAATTGACATGTTATAACTCCTAGAATTGCTCACATTTATTGAAGCTTATTATCTTCTGGGCACTGGTCTAAGCAACTTGATGATGATGATGAAGATGATTTATTAGTCATGCTAAGTCTGACAGTAACTTTATGATGCTGAAGACAATAAAGTGACCATAATAGCAAACACTACTCTGGTATACCAAGAACAGAGTAAAGGCATGGACTTTCAAGAAACTTGATAGAACCTAGGGTCAAATGTGAGCACCTCTCTGTACTTTGACAAGCATTCTATTTTTACTTAATAAGTAATATAATGAGATCAAATAAGAAAAGGTGAAAGTAAGTCACAAAGCAAAACAAGAACACAAAATATTTCCAATACTTGGGGGGGGGAGGGAGGAAATGGGAAGGATCTGGGCTAAAAGACTGGGTAATGATGGGCAAGGTCCAATGGTGATTAATGTTATAAAACATAGTGCATAAGAATAATTGTATGAAATACAATGCAAATGAAGAATAGTGTGAAACACAATGTATACGAACTTTTAACCAATTAAAAATCATTTCCAAGACTGTTAATGTTGTTATTATTGAGTAGGAAAACCAAGAAGAAACTGAGGGTGAGGTTAACAATTTATTTCAAGCTACAATTTCCTTCAAAGTGGCACTGCAGGATTTTTTTAAAAAAACACTGCCAAAATACCTTCACAAACTCATCAAGCTCAAAACTCATTGTTATCAAGTCAGAACCAACTCACAGCTGACCATCCAGAGAATTTTCAGAGGCTGTAAATCACATGGGAGACTGTCCATATTTCTACCAGATAGCTTGTAGATTCAAACAGCAGAGGTGTGCAACTCTTATTGACTAGTAAGATTTTTAGAGAAAATGGTCCTGGAAATGGCTTAAGCAACACATAACACAAATGTTAAAGAGGCTCTGAAAAGTTGTATCAGCAGAAATTATTTAGATTCTGTCATTACCCAAAGAGGAGTATTTTTCTTGCTGTTGATGTCGTGGTGATGGTCATGGTGTACCACTGAGTCTGAGCCAACTCAGAGTTGACCCTCTAGAAGGTTTTCAAAGGCAGTAAATCGCATGGACTGAAACTGCTAATCTATTTTAGAAATTTACCTCGTAGCTTAGAGATTCATATGGAGTGCTTTTGGGTTGGTAGGACAACTCCTAAGCACTAAATCACCAGAGCTCACTAGTATTTTTCCTTATCACCTGAAAAAGGGAAGTAACAACTCAGCAGAGTTTAATTACTTCCCCAACTATGGAAACAACAGAAAATATCAAAAGATATGCAATATAAAGTTTCTAGCATACTCATGACATAGTAACTCAATATAATGAGAAATATAAATTTTACTATTTTGTATTTTACATTTCTGTGCTGAAGTTATAGTTTACTTTGGGGTAGGGGGAGAATTATTGACCTATACCCAAGATTTTTAAAGAAACATGCATATAATACTATTTCTCTTTCATCATATTTACAATAGTTTTACTCAAAGACTGTAAAACTTGGAGAAAAGTAAAGCACAAAGTAGACTAAAGTATACCTGATCTAGGATATAGTCTTCACAATTGTGTGCTATGCATCAGAGAGCTGGACAGTGACTAGAGATGATAGAGAATTGATGCCTTTGAGGTGTGGTGCTGGAGAACAGTGTTGAATATAACACAGACTGCTAGGAGAACAAATAGGTTTGTCCTGGAAAGGGTGAAGCCGGGCTGCTCTTTGGAGGCAAGGATTCTGAAGCATCATCTGACATACTTTGGGCATGCTTCAAGAAGGGACCAGTCCTTGGAGAGGGACATCATGCTTGGGAGGCTGGAGGGAGAGCGCAAGAGAGAAAGACTCTCAATGAGATGGATAGATTCAGGGATTGGGGTAATGGAATAGATGTGTTGGAGGCAGTGAATCATGTTTGGGAGGGTGGAGGGACAGTGCAGAAGAGGAAGACCCTCGATGAGATGGATCGATTCAGTTATTAGAGTAATGGGAGTAGACAGTGAGGTGTGCACAGGTTAGAGCAGGGTGTAGGTCTCTTGTACATAGGGTCACTATGAGTCACAAGCAACTCAACGGCACATACAACCACCACCACCAGAACTTGATGTACAATAATTTCTTGTGGACTTGCTCTAAGGTATTTGGCTATTAACAGCACCAGAGAAGCCTGTGATGTTTATTTCTACTACAGGTGGACCTATAGGTCCACCTAAGCTCAAATATCAAGAGAGAACGTCTTCAATGATCTTCAGCAGAAGAGCCATTCACCAAAACAGGCAAGTAAAATACAACTTACAAAATTAACTTTAAACTTAGCTGACCCTTCAGCAGGTTTTCAGAGGCAATTAATTGCATGGGAGAAGACTGCCATTTTTCTTCAATGGAGCAACTGGTGGCCTCAGACAGTCAAAACAGGTATCGCAAAACACATGTACTTGCTTAAGAGACCTTCTTTTGGTGGCCTAGTGGTAAGGAGATGTTATGCAAATCCAAAGGATTTGGTTTGAATGCACCAACCGTTCCATGGGAGAAAAGATGAGCAATTTATTTACTGCCTTTAAAAAATCCACTAAAGGGTCAGCTAACTTAATCCACAGAGTTTAGCAGAAGAAAACAGTTAGACACAAGACTAAAGAGGAGCACAATGAAGGACAACAGTAAGAGCTAGACAGTGAAAGAAACAGATTATAAAATTCCACTGAACCTTAAAAAAAAAAAATCCAAAGTCTGGAACCATTATGAAAGAAAAATTATCTATATACTTAGGGAACCAATCTTTGTAGGGTAAATAAACTCAGGTCATGAAAATAAGCTAAACTAAGCTCAGCATAATCTAGCAGCTCTATGGGAGAAAAATGTGGTGTATGCTTAGATGGAATTTGGTCCAGGACTTAAGAACAATAAAGGACGTAGTTGAGCCTCTATATCTTTTGGTACCTAACCTTTATACTGTAATAGACAAGTGCTAGTCAATAAGCCTTTTATTTTAAGAACTACCTTCCCTCTGTAAAGTGATTTGTGCCACTGTTAGAACCTCTACTTGATATATTATTGCTTTTAATTTTTGACTCATGTACTTGTTAGTTAAATTTTAACTTGTTAGTTAAATTTGTGTCTTCTAGGCTGCAACACTTCCATGATACATCTTCAAGGATATGAACATGTACGGCTAAGCACAACTGATAACAGTGCATCTAAATTCCAAAATCAATCTCCACAATAGTCTACGTGTTTGTTTCCCATTGCCAAAGGGGCCCTTTAGAGTAGTGAGAGAAGATGTTCACCGTCCCCTTTTCCTTATGAATCAGGGTGAAGTCTCTCTCAGGGGGGAGTGATAGGGAATGGCAAAGGACACAATGACAAAGGAGATTAATCAGAACTGGCTTTGACAAGCACTGTGGCAATGTGACAATTAAAACAGACTTTCAAGGGGAGAAAAAAGAGGAACAAACGGGGGGCGGGTAGAGAAAATAGTGCAACAATGAATGAATGGAAATCCAAAATCTCTGTAAATGTTCATTAAAATTAATAAAATTTTTTTAAAAAAGGAAGAGTTTTGGAAGCCCGATAGGTCATTCTACTCTGCCCTATAGGGTTGCTATGAGTTGGCATCAATTCAATGGCAGGGAGTTTGTGTTTTGATACTCTAGTTCTAATTCTAGTCCTTTTAACAGAGCAGGATCTGCACCAGTAATATCAACATCACTTCATCCTTATCATCTCTAAATGAGAAACACCCAAAACAAGGCCTTTGAATCAGAACTATCAAATCAAGCCAATTCAATTCTAGTCTAATTCTCTGATACAAATTTATCTCATTGATAGTCTTTCTCTGTTCCTACCCAAGGAGCTCCCATGCTCAGAGCCTTCACTTGAGGCCTGTAGACAGACTGAATTACTGTGCCATTGGTTAGGCAGATACCAACTGATGGATCTTCAGGGTCTGGCTAGGCCATAAAGAAGAATTCCCTCATAGTCATAAAATGTCAGGCCTTGACTCTCTTGGGAAACAAAAATATCTAAATCACTGGGGAAATTTGGAAACTTTTAGAGGTTATTTCTCAGGAACCAAAGATAAGGATAAAATGATTTAGGTAAAGTTAATTATAAATCCAATATACTCCCTCAAGGGATTCTGATGTTGGTTTGGGTGTTTTTCTAAACTTAAGTCTTATTAAATAACATTTTATAGAATAAACTGGTATATCTGTATACAAGAGTTTGAAACAATTGCTAACTAAAGGGAGCTCTCCTGGTCGAGTGCATAAGGAGTTGTTCTGCTAACCCAAAGGGACACAGTTAGAATCCACCAGCTGCTACTCAGGAGAAAGATGGGAAATCCCCCATGCTATTTACAGTTTTTTAAAATCTGCTGCAAGATCAGCTACAAGTCTTGTCAGGAATGAGTTGAGGTGCTCTGTTTAGAAACTGGGAAAGACCTGAAGACCTTTGATTGGGAAATCTGAAGACCCTCA
>NW_006399820.1:14347830-14363554 GCF_000299155.1 Elephantulus edwardii | reverse complement strand
TATTCCCTGCTTTCAGCCAAGATCCACCTAACATCAGCAACAATATCCCTAGTACCACGACCCCTTCTAAACCCAGCCTGGACTTCCAGCAGTTCTCTGCTGATGTGCTGTTCTAATCGTTTTTGGATGATCTTCAGTAGAATCCACAAGATTCTACTGTGGATAGGTAGGAATATGCAAATAGGGTGTGTTAGCCTATCCTCAAGGGGGCTGGTTAGTCTAACTATTAAACTGAGGTATCCAGCAGCAGAAAGAAGAAACCTCACTGCTAGAAAAGAAGACCACGCAAGAGAATGCAACTCATCATTCCAGACCAGAAAAACAGCCATAGCAGCCACAGTGGGGATCCAGAGACCTGACATGAGATGGCAGATCTTAAGATTGCTGCCCTCCTCAAACAGAATCAGAGCTAAGCTAAAATACTTTGCTTAAGTTTGTTGAACAATTTGAAGGAGGGGGTAGCCAATATTGGCATGACTAAGAAGTTTCTAACAGATCTAAATCTTTATTCTGCTACTAACCTGGATTATAACCTTTTTATTTCCCCAACATGGATGGTTCTGTGTGGTCTGTGAACTATCTTACCAGGTTTTGACCCAGTAAAGCAGTAGAACTGGTGCTGAGATGAGTAGGAAGAGGTACAGGAGCTAGAGGGATATGTCTGACCTTAGGGCAATTGGTTTTGTTTTTTTCATGCTAAGGACAGTTCCCCTTCAAGAAGCTGGTAGGGGTCAGATATGGCCATCCTCACATAGAAACAGATCAACATCTATTCTGAGAGATCACCAGGTAGACTTGAACACTTAAATGGTAAAAGTACCAACCTTTTGTACCATCTATTCCTATTCTATCTAAATTCATAGCAGCAGAGTTGGAACTGACTCATAGCTTGGGTTTTGAGGAGTTGTAAAACACACAGGAATAGCCTGTCCATCTTGCTCCCTGGTGGATCTGAACTGAGATGTGTCTCCTTTGGGTAATAGCGCAACTTCCTACAGACTACACCACCAGAGAGCTCCCTTGTTCCAACTAAGATCTTAGCAAATGTAACCATATCCACCTAATAACAACATAAAGTTTTACCAAGCATGCTATTTTCTCCTGATTGTCTATCAAATGGCATCTTATCATTATACCAGTTTGTATATGTATCTACTTTATAGCACTGAAATCAATCCATCTCATCCAGGGTCTTCCTCACTTGCACTGTCCCTCCCCCCTCCCAAGCAAGATGTCCCTCTCCAAGGACTGATCCTGCCTTGCAACATGTCCAAAGTATGTTAGATGGAGTTTCAGAATCCTTGCCTCCAAGGAGCAGCCTGGTTTCACCTCCTCCAGGATGAACTTGTTTGTTCTCTTGCTCTTCTCCAGCACAACAGTTCAATTCTGCTTCTATCATTCCTAGTCATTGTCCAGCTAGCCAATGCATAGCAAATAACTACAAAGACCATGGCTTGTACCACGTGCACCTTACTCTCAAGACTGACATTGTTGCTCTTCAGTACTTTGGAGAGGTCTCTAACAATAGACTTTCCCAAAGCAATTCATGTTAATTTCCTGACTGCTGGTACCAAGAGTGCTGATTGTAGAGCCAAGCAAACTGAAGCTGTTAACAATCTCAATCTCTTCACCATCATGATGCTGGCAATCAGCCCAGTGGGGAGAATCTTTTTTTTCTAGATGTAGAGCTTCAATCCATATTGAAGGCTGTAGTTCCTAACTTGCAGCACGTGCTTCAGGTCCTCCTCAGTTTCAGCAAGCAGGGTTGTGTCATCTGCATAATGCAGAGTGTTGATGAGTCTGCCTCCAATCCTGATGCCACACAACTCAGCCTCCCAGATAATCTATTGTGCATGTAGATTGAAAAGATATGGAGATAGGACGCATCTTTGATGGACACCCTTCCCAATACTGAACCAGTATGAACACTGAATGCAGTCAGTGTTTCCTTGCTCTGTTCTGACCACTGCCTCCTGGTCCATGTATAAGTTTTACATAAGCACAATCAGGTGTTATGGGGTTCCTAATTCTCAGTCAGCCAGTTTGTCGTAATCTACATAGTAACTGGGTTAATAGGGGTAGGTGTATCAGAGACAATAAGATTGGCACAGGATAGAGCAGGATAGGGTTTATGGCTATTGTACATAACAATTTTATAACAGCTGTGATCAAATCAGAAATAAAGGTCTACCTTTCAGCCTACTTTATGCCTAGTGCTAAAGTATTGCACAGATTATGTATTTATTGATAACAGCATCAAAGTATTAGAATTTCTAAAAAATTCTAAAAAAGGTTTGATTATATGCACAGAAATAAATACAGAATATCAAGAGGTAAAGGACCTGGACTATCAAACAAACTTGGAGCACTTTTGCGTCTAGTTAATTTTTTAAGAGTTCCCAAAAACCAAAGGTAGACTTCAGCCACAAATAAAAAACAGAAAAGTCTTGAAAGACGTTGTTGTTTTTGCTATGTGCAGTTGAGTTGCCTGTGACTCATAGTGACCCTATGTACAACAGCCCTAAACTCTGCTCTGTCCCATGCCAATCTTATTGTCTCTGATACACCCATCCCGATTACCCCAGTCACTGAATCAATCCACCTCATAGACGGCCTTCCCCTCCTGCGCTGTCCCTCCACCCTACCAAGCATGATGTCCCTCTCCAAGGACCAGTCCCTCCTTACAACATGTCCAAAGTATGTTAGACAGAGCCTCAGAATCCTTGCCTGTTTGATCTGTTTGTTTTCCTAGCAGTCCATGGTACCCTCAATACTCTTCTCCAGCACCAATCCATACTGGAGGCTGCAGTCCTTGACCTTCTGCAGCAGGTGCTTCAGGTCCTCCTCAAGTTTCAGCAAGCAGGGTTGTCTCATCTACATAACGCAGATTGTTGATAATCTTCCACCAATCCTGATGCCACATTTCTCCTCAAAGAGCCCAGCCTCCCGGATGATCTGTTCTGCATACAGGTTGAAAAGGTATGGAGACAGGACATACTGGGCGTACGCCCTTCCCAATTTTGAACCATGCAGTGTTTCCTTGCTCTGTTCTGACGAATGCCTCTTGTTCCAAGTATAGGTTTCACATTAGCACAATCAAGTTTGTGGGATTCCCATTCTTCTCAGAGTCAGCCACAGTTTGTTATGATATTCACAGTCAAACGCCTTTGCATAATCAGTGAAACACAGATACACATTCCTCTGGCATTCCCTTCTTTCAGCCAAGATCCAACTAACATTAGCTACAATTTTCCTAGCACCATGACCCCTTCTAAACCCAGCCTGGACTTCTGGTAGTTCTCTGCTGATGTGCTGTTCCAGTCAATTTTTGGATAATCTTCAGTAGAATCTTGCTTGCATGTGAAATCAATGATACTGTTCTACAGTTTCCACACTCTGTTGGGTCACCCTTTTTTGGGATGGGAACAAATATAGACCTCTTCCAGTCAGTTGGCCAAGTGGTTGTTCTCCAGATTTCTTGGCACAACTTGGTGAGCACATCCAGGGCAGCATCTGTTAGCTGAAATATGTCAATTGATATACATCTATTCTTGGGGTCTTATTTTTTGCCATTTCCTTCAAAGCAGCCTGAACTTCTTCCTTCATCACTATAGGCTCTTGCTCATATGTTGTTTCATGAAATTCTTCTGTGTCTTGTCAACTCCTTTCGAGACAGTGACTCAGTATATTCTTTCCATCTTCTTTTAATACTTCCTGGATTATTTAATATTCTGCCTAAAGCATCCTTGATTATAGCAACTCGAGGTTTGAATTTGTTCTTCAGTTCCTTGAGCTTAAGAAATGCTGAGCGAGTTCAGCCCTTTTGATTTTCTGACGCTAGCTCCTTGCACATTTCATTGTAATATTTTACTCTGTCATCATAAAATTATTTTCTTATGGAATAAAAAGTTAACCCAATTTCCAAAGATGTCTAAACATAACCTACCTATCATTTCAGGAGCCTTGAAAAAAAGAATTCTTCAAGTTTTTATGGGAATAGGACAAAGCCTCTTCCTTTAAAAACTTGAAGATTATGATAAAGGGGGAAAAAATACTCAACTGCCGCTAAGCCATTTCTGACTCATGGAAATCCTTTGTTGGGTTTCCCAAAACATATTTTTTCAAAAGAAGACTGCCCACCTTTCTCCTGCAGAGCAGCTCACAGATCTCATAGAATTGTGTTTTCCTAGCTGTTAATTTTAACAGATAGCCAAGATGTTCTCCCACAGCTCTACCTAAATTCAGGTAGTAGTAGAGGGTAAACGTGTTCTGCTCAAGGGCATTGTCAAGGCCTACCAGGGGATTAATCACTTCACCCACTATCATTCAAGTCAATTCTGGATTCTGACTCATAGCAACCCTTCATTAGGTGTCTGAGGCTGTAAATCACAACGGGAGGAGACCAGCTCATCTTTCTTGGGAACTGCTGGTGGATTCCAACTGTTGGAGAGGTGTCACCTTTGGGTTAGCAGCTACAGACTATGCCACAAGAGCTCCCTCAACTCCTACTTACTATGAACTTCCTCTTTACTTTTCTAAGAAAAGAATGACTGTCACTATCATAACTTGATACAAGTTTTCCTTCATAAAACTTACTCTTATCCTCCAAGTCTGGGACCAAAAGTGCTCTATTATTTCCCACATCATGGCAACGTGTCAAACAAGATAGCAACTAGTTTGTCCACTGTCTTCATTAGTGCATCTAATGAAGGCACCTTATCTGTGTAAGGCAGATAGATACCTGGCTCTGCACAGTACAAAGTGTTAGCTGGGCATGTGTTTATCACCACCTGGACTGCTCAATAAACAAACAACTTATTCCTGCTATCAACAGTTTGAAAATGCAAAATTTAATAATAGATTAACTAGAGGTTATAGTTTAGCCTTAAGCAAATACATTTTTGTTTCCGCAGCAATACTCTACCTTTAAAAAAAAACAACTTATAAAGTATCCAAAAGCAGGAAGTAAGCTATCCTGTGGAATTTTAAGTAACACAAACCAAACTAAATGAAGAAAGGTAGCCAATAAAAACAAATTTAATGAGGTTTAGAAAAATCAAGAAATGGCATAAAAAATAACAAAGCTACTCTCTGGAGCCCTAAGGCCAAGTCTATAGTAAATAACCCCAAGCAATTAAGTTAAAGTCAAGAACTAAGAGTAAAAATTTAAACATGAACTAATATAATGTTTTTCCTCTACAAAAATTAAGGGTAAGTTAATTCATGCATCAAAGCATGTCCAAACTACAGAGTTGATAAATACTCAACTGAAGGAGAAAACTCAATTTTATTCAATATTACATAAATATATTAAGCATATTCAGTGTGTAAAGTCCTGTGATTAGAGTTTTCAGGGGCTGTAGATCTAAGGAGACTTGCCAGTCTTTCTCCTGTGGAGCAGCTGGTGAATTTGAACTGCCTTGTTTTGAATTTGAGGTGCAAATCCTTACCACTAAGCCACCAGAGCTCCAAATTGCATTTAACCAGAGTTCAAGGATTCAGAAATAAGACTCTCAAAGGGAAAGGAAAAGCATTCTTACACATTATTAACTTACACTTGTTTTTAATTAAGACGTTTTTTCCTATAAATATTTCACCAATTTGTAATCTCAGATTAACTAATTTTTCAATAGTCAATTTCCCTTCCTTCCTAATATACAGGAATTATCTCTAGCAGTTTTCTTATCTTATATCTGTTCAATATCCTTTTCCCTACATTGCCCAATATAAAATCAGACTCTAAAATCTTCCTTAAATTATCAAATAGTAATTTTCCTTGTATCTTCCTACATTAAATGCAGATTACAGTTATCTCCCTCCCTCTTCAAATCATTTCACTAAATCTCTAAATCACAAATATTAACTATAGTTTAGCTTCCATTTTAAGATCCTATTCTTCCACAATAGACTGTTATTTCAATTTATTTCACCTACCTTTATTTCATCAAGGCCTGCTACTAACCAGGTCATTTACTTTTCTTCTTAGGATCTACGTACACTCCCTTTACCCATTCCTCATGCATTAAGCTCTACTTTTCGAACTTTTAATTCTTGACTTCCCTAATGTACTTTCCTCCTCCACTCCCTCCAATCTCAGGTACAGAAGATTAAGAGCTAAGGATGGGGCTTCTGGTGGCTTAATGGTAAAGAGGTACACTGCCAAACCAAAGGCACATAGTTTGAATTCACCAGTTACTCTACAAGCGAAGATGGGCAGCTCCTTCTCTCGAGATTCACTGTCTCTGAAATCCCATTTAAGAGTCAACTATGAGTCAATTCCAACTCCACGGTACATCAAAACCAGCACAGAGAAGGCCTTAAAAATACCCAATTAGGCTTTGTAGCAGCACCGGAGGAGGAAGATGGCGACAACCTTAGTAGCTGCTGGAGGGATGGGGCCAGCACCGACCTGGGGGCCTGAGGGGCTCACTCCTGACTGGGAAGGTCGGGAAGTCTCCACAGGGACCACAATTATGGCTGTGCAGTTCGACGGGGGCGTGGTTCTGGGAGCGGACTCCAGAACCACCATGGGGTCCTACATCGCTAACCAAGTGACTGACAAGCTGACCCCCATACACGACTGGATATTATGCTGCCACTCGGGTTCAGCAGCAGATACGCAGGCAGTAGCCGATGCTGTCACTTACCAGCTTGGCTTCCACAGCATTGAGCTGAATGAGCCTCCACTGGTACACACGGCAGCCAGCCTCTTTAAGGAGATGTGCTACAGATACCGGGAAGACCTGATGGCGGGAATCATTGTTGCAGGCTGGGACCCCCAAGAAGGAGGGCAGGTGTACTCAGTGCCCATGGGGGGTATGATGGTAAGGCAGTCCTTTGCCATTGGAAGTTCTGGGAGCTCCTATATCTATGGCTATGTTGATGCTACCTAGCGGGAAGGCATGACCAAGGAAGAGTGTCTGCATTTCACTGCCAATGCTCTCGCTTTGGCCATGGAGCGGGATGGCTCCAGTGGAGGAGTGATCCGCCTGGTAGCAATTGCAGAATCAGGGGTAGAGCGGCAGGTACTATTGGGAGACCAGATCCCCAAATTCACCATTGCCACTTTACCGCCCCCCTGAATCTCTGTACTCTGATATAATTAAAGACACTATACTGACAGAAAGATCAATAAACAGTTTGTCAGAGGGAAAAAAAATACCCAATTATAAAAAATCCAAAACAATAGATTGTAAAAACCTAGATGTCATTCTAGTCATTTATTTTAAAACTTTAGCCTTCAATAATTTACATGGATAATAAAGTAATGAAAGACTCAAATTCTAATATATTCATACTATATCTAATTTCAATAATCTGGATTTAACCTCCAGATCTCATTCCATAATGCTTTATAAACCAGTCATTCAGCAGTCAAGCTCTGCCTATCCAAGCCCTTCCAGACACTTAAAATCTACACTATCCACTTTTCTTCACACTCAATAAAACAAGCCAAAATCACAAGAATAAAACTGTTCCATCTAAACAACTTCTGGCAACTTGTGGTCACCGTGAAGCTCAACACCTGGACACTGACATGTCAAATGCGAGAATGGTTACCCATGGCGGGCAGTGTTTGGTGGCGCTCCCTGGTTAAAACAAGCTTGGAAGCAGGAGTGGCATCCACTTCCATAAATAGTGTGCCTCAGGGAAACCCTACGAACATGGAGAAAGGATGAAAGTCACTCAACTGTCAAGGACTTTCGTTCATAGGGTCGCTATGAGTCACCTATGACTCGACAGCACTTAACAACAACAAACAACTAAAAACTTACAGTTGGTCACAAATTTCAATTCCTTCACACCTTTGTGTCACCAATCCTGGAAGGAGAAACATGGTCTGACAGCCCTTACTTCTAGTTATCTATTATTTAATAGTGGTATTAATAGATAATTAACAGTGATCAAACAAGGAAAAGAAAATGCATCCCCACTGCTGACTACTTCAAAAGCAATCATAGATGATCCTGTGGAAAAGAAAAAAGAAAGCGGGAACAAAACTCAATCTAATAGAGACTAGAAGAATTGAGTTATGGTGTTGTAGAAGAGTACTCAATATCCCATGGACTGTCCAAAGAGCAAATGTCTTGGACAAAGTGCACCAGGATGCAGGATGCTCCTTACAGGAAAGGCCGGAGAAGCTTCATCTCACACACTCTGGGCATGTTGTCAGGTGGGACCAGTCCCTGGAAAAAGATACTATGCTATGAAAGGTAGAGGATTAGGGGGGGAAAAGAGATGGATTGACATAGTGGCTGTAACAATGGGCTCAAACACACCAGATCTGATAAGGATGGCACAGGGAGGGGCGGTCTACAGATCTGCTGCTCACATGACCATTGTAGGTCTTATTCAGCTCAAAAGCACACAACACAGTAACTGTAGAACCCCCTCGGCTAAAGTCACCTAAACTCACCCATGTAGCTCAGACAAAAACCAGACATGCATATTTATATGGTAAATAGTAATACTAGGGAAGGACTTACTCCAAAGAATAAATCATACGTGATCAAATGGAGTGCATTTGCCCAGAAAAAAGGTCAGAATTCCAAGAGGGATAAGATAGAAAGTTAACTGGAAACAAAAATCACAGGACAGGAAGATTATTGCTAAGATATGGAACTGTAATTAAGGCCCTATATTAAATCTATATGACTGTACAGAAAATCAACTGCTTTTTAGACTTTCACTGAAAGAATAACAAAAATAAAAGAGAAGAAAATGAGTCACTGCAAATTTTCCAAGTTACTGATATAAGAACCCAATAAAATCCCAGAGCCATTTAATCTACAACAGTTTAGCATAAAACATAATGTTGAAAATGAAGGTTAGTTTACCTCTTTAAACAACTGAAAAAGACCAAGAGCCAAGCAAGCAAATACCTAGAGCAAAGGAATTCTATCATCTTGCTTCCAACAATAAGCACAGAAACATTCTCCCTGAGAACGATTACATCCAAAAGTATACAAACCTATGTGTAGCAACAGGACTTCAAACTTAGCTTCCCAACACTTAAAAATGTTTAACCTAGGTATGTTGCTATGTGCCTTTGAGGTGGAACCAACCCATAGTTGACCCTCCAACAGGCTTTATGCGTCACCAGGCTTTTCATTAGACCACCAGAGCTCCCTACCTACGTATGAGGGGGGTTAAAAAACCAAAGACCTTGTGTCAACGCATATGGCAGCCAAATACCACAGGCACACAAGCAATAACACATACGTACATACACCCCCCCCAACCTTCCATTGGGTTTCAAAGACTGTGTATGTGTAAATAAATCATGATCAAAAGCTAATTATCCACAAATAAAAAACATTTTTAAAAGACAGAGTGATCACAGTATTTTCAATCATAATATATTCTGTACCTAATAAAAATGTATTAAATTGGTGAAATGAGACCAAAGCCTTCATTTTCCTTCAAACTAATACACTGAATCACTATGGTAGTGGTGCTGGCCTACTGGTAAGGAGTTGGGCTGGCCACACATTACCCAGCACAACTCCATCAGTTGCTCTAAGGGAAAAAGATGGACAATCTCCGCCCATGCAATTAACTGTCTTGGAAAACCAACTGGAAGATCAGCTATTGGTTGGTTCCAAATCAAAGGTATACAAAAGATTTTCTAGGAAATGGGAGATAACACTGGACATATTTATGCCATTTAACAATCTTATTTTACAAACTGCTAAGTATATCCTATGAAGGTTTCTCTTCATAAACACCAGCTTTGCATGACACCATTTAACACCTAAGTCCCCATCCACTTAAAAAACTGGCATTTCTAAGAGAACTAAACAAGTACTCAAAAGGTCAAGGTCTGGTCTCATTATTTAATAAACAGTATCTTTACATCTAATATGTGCTTAAAACAGACAGACGTGAGTACAAACGAACTTTCACTAAATGGCAGCAAAGCTACAAAACCAACTTAAACAATCCTATTTAATCAATAACAATTTTAAATGGCCTCTTACTATAAACATACACTAGGCCCTGTTCTAAGAGCCTTACTTAAGTTATCTCACTTAACCATCATAGATGAGCAACCCTGTTTAAGTAAACAAGATTTAAATAACTTTCCCAAATTACTGTAATAACTAGATTCAAACTCAGCTAGGCTGACTCCATTGTAGAAGGCTATTTTGCTGTCCACTATTTTCCATTTCTACCTCAATTCATTTAGAATAAAGAAAAGACTAAAGTCAAAACTAGTAGAAACTTCTGAAACTGAGTAAGCATGAAATTTTTAAGTAGCCCTTCTTTTAAAAACAGAACTCTCAGCATCAGGTAACAGGCAAGACTTAGTGTTGTGGACAAAGTATCATAGAAGCTGGGTTCAGCAAACCACGATCTCGGGGCCAATGTAGCTCCCTCAACTTGTATTCATATAGACCTCAGGTTCAAAGTGGTTTATATCTTCAAAAGGGTGATAAAAATAAAGCAAATAAATGTGGAAGAACCTAAAATATTTACTTGCTGGCCCTTTACAATGGGAAAAAAAGTGTTATTTCTCTGATCTAAGCTATTGGTTTCCCCTTTAAACAGAAAAATAAAATATAATTAAGACACTGACTTGTATCTCTGAAGTAAACCACCCCCAAAATGGGCAAAAATAAGTAGTTCCCTCTCACCACGAGGTGGCAGTAGATTCTTCAAGAGGCAAGGCTCTGGTGTGCCCACCGGTTCAAGTTTTTTGTGGTGACTATTTAAGAAAAGCAGCTTGACCTTTCCACAGAGCTGTCTCTCTGGGTCTGACAATGTGCACAAAAAGGAAATGGGAAAGGAGACTGAACAGGTGACAAGAACTAACCACTTCCTCTTGAGTGACCTGTTCACTCTCAACTAAGAAAATGACACTATCTCCTAAATGCAGATAGCTCGGTTAAGGGGATAGGGGCAGGGAGCCAATGAAAATCATCAATTTAGCAATAGAGAATTGCGTATCTTCATGGACTCCAGATTTTTCTGTAGTCAATGGAGGGTGGGTGAACACATAAAACAATTGTTCTGAAATAATTATTAAACTTTAAATAAAAAATAAACCCTGAATTCAAATGATAGGGGCTCTGGCAGCCTTGCCTGTAGGGAGTTGCACTGCTAATCCATAAACTGCGCCTCTGCTGGTTCAAATCCACCAGCTGCTCTATCCTCCCAAGTAATTTACAGCCTCAAAAACCAGCTGCAGACTCCTCTATGAGTCAGTTCCGACAACAGTGAGTAAACTACATACGTAGAAACTGGTGAACCATTACGTTTTGCTATATATATTTTCAACAATAACAAAAAAAATACCAACACTGTTCTTCACTTTTGCTTCTCTACAATTCTTGAGTTATACTACCTTTCAATTAGCTGAACAAGACAATGTGTTTTATCTCCAAACCCTGGAGAGGACATTTTGGAAATTAGAAATTGAAAAGAGAGGAGAGGGAAAAGGTAAGCTTTAGGTTCTTTCCCAGCAGGGCTAAACCAGAAGTCAAAACAGGAAATTATAACTTAACTGAACACACACAAGAGTAGGAGGTACTTGACTACACTAATTGGCTTGACAGGTGATGGCAAACAGCCATTAGCCAATAGTGCCAGATCTCTTGTGTTCCAATTTCTAACACACAATGAAAAAAATCCATTTTTTTAACCCAGAAATCCTTGAACACTTAAATAACATTACTATGAAACATGCCATGTCATTAAGTCCCCTGCTATTCATGATGACTCAGCAATAGCTGCACAACATCCAATTGACAGGTTAGGGCAGAAATTGACCAGGTAGTCCACAAAAGTTTCAGTAAGGACTAAGATAACATTCTTAATTGTAAGAATGAAAAGATATACAGAAAAGCATTCTTTATGTATCTGAATGTTTTTCTTTAGTACTTTCTACCAACATTAAATAGTATATAGTGTTGATCAAGAAAACACCCAAACACTGCTAATCACAATTCAAAAGCTAAAGCATCTAAAAGCTAAAGCTAAACTAAACAGCTGGAGCAAGAAGCTAAAAACATTTCATTTTTATTAACTATGAAGTTTTTTAATGCCTGAAATACTGTAAATCTTAAGACTACATGTATCATAGGTGTTAATAAGGCATTATCTTCCCAAAAGCTGACATTTTAACCCATTTAAAATTAAAAATAAAATGTGATTCTTAACTTTTGGAATCTGGAATATGTTACTCCCTTCTAAATTCCGTCCAATCTATTGATCTGTATTCAAAATTCTTTTTTTCAATACACAGCAATTTTAAGAGATCACAAAAAGCACTTGAAAGTATTTATTCTTCAGAACAGAAAGCATGTGTTTCTAACTTCCATTTTACAAAAGAGGCTTAGGTTAAACGATCAAGCTTGTGACCTGCATTCTAATCTTAAATCTGCAAGCAAGTACCCCTTGGTTCCTTACCAAAAAATCTGAAAACTAAGCACTTTCTGTATATATCTGGGGAAGCACTCCCAAAAGGTGTTATCAATGCCAAGTCTTCTAACTATCGGTAACAACTACTTGATATGTAATCCACAATTTTTATATACCTGAGTTTTCTGCAATCTGTACCTTCCAGTGGGTTTTTTAATGGCACGATAGATCTAACACTACCAATAAATAATCTGTTGAAATGTTCAATATTCATCAACATGCAAAACAAAGCATCTAAAAAGCTTACTTTTGACAATATGCAACAAGTTATAACATCCTTTTGCTATACTTTTCTTTTTTAACAAGTTTAAGACACCTACACTTACTTCTCACGTTAGAGTCACTTGGTTTTTATAAGTGGCTTTATTAAAAAGGGTTTTAACGTTTTCCTGCTCTACCGCCCACCAATAAACACCTTTTCAAATGGCATTTTCTTAGGTCGAATGTCTCACTTTTAATTAGGCTAAACTCTTTTTTGTAATACGTCAAACCCATGCGTGGTTAACTTAAAAGACCACAAACATTCCCAGAGTGTCAAAAGTGCCTAAACTTTGAAAATTCGCCCCATAAAATGAAAATATTTTGTTCATGAGATCAGAAATGGAATCCTGGTCAACTGTGGAGGATGGCCAAATTCTAGCTTCCAAAATAAGAGGGAGGGAGGGAAGGGGGGGAGAACAAAACCAAATCAACTCACAAACCCAGCTCGGTGGAAGAGTCGAGCAGTGTAGAAGAGACGCAGGGGTGGAGAGGGACTTTCAAAATGACCCAGGGCCCTGGGAACTACGACCCGGAGGGGTGGGGGGAGGGGGACTAGGCTAATGCGCTCAGACCCAGGAAGGACAAGGAAGGAGGAGCCGAAGAATTAATCGGTGGAGACGAAATTATCCCATTTTCCGTGTAACAGCGCCCCCCAAGTCTCCCAGGAGGCCGATTCCTCGGGCTGGCCCCCTCCTCCTAAAACGCGCACTCTTAAGGGGCTCTGTCCGTATCTTCTTCCTTTCTCCCTCCAGAGGCCCTGAGTAATACCTCCAGCTCTTCAATCCCCGCCAAGAAAAGAAAGAAAACGCGCGCACCGCGGGCCTACGGTTCCTTTTCCCGCCACGAGCCGGCCGGGGAAGCCCCCGACCCGGCGGCTTCGGCTCGAGTCACACGTGTGTGCCCCGAAGGCGGGCCCGTCCCAGCCCGCACCCCGTCGCCAAGCCGGCGGTGAGAGCTCCCGCCGCCCCGATCGGGCCTTCCTCGGGCCCTCCCCTCCGATCCACGTGCGGCGGGCGTGGGGAACCAGAGTCCCGCACACCGGCCCCGTCTCGCCCAGCGCCCGATCTGCTAGGCCACCGCTGAATCGGGGTCCCGTACCTGGTGCTGTCGTCGCCCCTGTGTGTAAGGCTTAATTGGCCCCTGGTGGCACCGCCGCGTCCGGATCTTGCCGCCGCCGCCGCCGCCGCCCCCATCAAGTCCTCCGGCTCCGGAGGCCATGGCGGAGCCTCCGCGGATTCCCGCTCCGAAGCGGGCAAGGGGGGCGGGAGAGGCAGAGGCGACGGCCTTAGAGCCCCCCCCGCCCGGTCCTGGCCCTAAAGCCCGCCCGAGATACCCACACAGTGGGACACAGGCACAACAGGGACCGCGAGGCTGCGAGCAGGAGCGAAGAGCAGGTCTGCGCTGGCAGCGGGGGAGGGGGTGGCGGGGGTAGAGGCCAGGGAGCTGGCGCTGGTCCGGCAGCCTCCCGCGGACCCCCGCCTCTGTGTATGTCACGGTCTCTATGGAGATCTCCCGCGGAAGACAGTGCCAGCGGCTCTGGGCACTGCTGAGGCCTAACTCGACCGCCGGCTGGCGAGGGTTCCTCTGTCGCTCTAGGCGTCGCTGCCGCAGCTGAAGCCGCCGGCGCCGCCCGCCTACCCCTCCCCTCTGCGCACAGCGCCTGCCCCGCCGTCGTCGTCCCTGCAGTCACCGCCCCTGTTGCGCCTAAGGCGGCCGCGGTTGCAGCCAGAAAGAAGATCGTCACTCTTCAGCGTCCGGAGCGGGGACATCATATCTCTGCGACCGGTTACGAACGGAACAGGAAGGAAGAGCCGATGAGCCCGCGCTCCCGGCCGCGGGGTGCGACGGGAAGCGTAGTTCAGTGGGACAGCCCAGGTTTGGGCGAGGAAGGCGGGAAGGGAGATCCGCGGAGCACATCGGCACAAAGCGAGTTAGTCCATTCCTTTTATTGGCTTTCATTTTAAACTTTTTAACTGGGGCGCCAAATAGGAAAGTAATAGTAACCTCCTCTCTATCCCATGGAAAGGAAGCAGAAGGCAAAAGCAAAAAAGCGGTTGGAAAAGCAACGTCCGTCTTTCCTAGGCCAAAAGAAGAGTTCTTAAAACTTCATTAAGGCCACATTAAACATATGAGAGTCTATGTTTTAAAAGGCGTTAATTCTGACTCTTCCACGCTACATTTTTTTTTCTCTTGGATGAGTAAAAATCAATGAGCTTTGTCTTTCTCCTCTAGAAAATTATAACTAAAATTCACCTTAGAGAGTTATGAGATAAGCTGTGTAGAGAGTTTATTTCCAAGTATACAAGAAATGGATTAACGATAGCTGCTAGTTTATATATAGCTATATATACTTAAATGTGATATGTACACATATATTCTATATATTTGGTGGCCTAGTTAGTAAGGTCTTGAGCCGCCAAACCACAGACATGCAGATCGACTCCACTCAGCAGGAGAAAATTAGACAATCCCCTTTGAGATTTACAGCCTCTGAAAACCTGACTAGAGGCTCAACTATGAGTTCTGAGTTGTTGTTATTACTCACACAACTGGAGTATTGGGGGTAGGTGTGTCTGAGACAATGAGATTGGCTCAGGATAGGATAGAGTTCAGAGCTTCTGTGCAGAGAGGGTCACTATGAGTCACAAGTGACTCGATGGCACATACAATACAACTTAGAATTAAATATATTTTCAATAATAAAAGTGAACATACATATGTTCCCTCAGAAAAGGCCTAGTAAGGAAAGCAAGTGTAGGCTCAATATTGACTCCAGACAAACGTAGAAAGTTTAGAAGTTTGGCAGTTGGGCAGGTCTTGATCATAGCTCACAGTAAATGCCATAGAATTCAAACAGAATTTAGAAGCTCTGCCTCAATTGTGTGGGGTCAGTTGAGATGGATGGCCAAAGCCAGGACTATCTATAAGAATTGAGGGGAGGAGTGGGGGGAAAGAAAAAGAATTGACGGGAACAACTGTTGTTGTTATGTGCCATCGAGTCTTTTCCGACTCATAGCGACCCTATGCACAACAGCCCTAA
>NW_006399820.1:14337861-14344375 GCF_000299155.1 Elephantulus edwardii | reverse complement strand
CATTGATAATAATGGGTGACTGGAATGCAAAAGTTGGAAATAGTGAAGAAGAATCAGTAGTCAACGGGAACAACTAAAGAAGAAAAATCCACAATCTATTGGATTGTATTTTGTTGGGGTTTTTTTTAATCTTTTTCTTTAAAAAATCACACACGTTAGTTTCAGAAACCATTTTGAAACAATATCTTTTACAGCTTACAAGAAGCTTTGGAGGGAAGTAAACTTGGTTTCAAATCTATCATTTATTAGCTCTATAATACTGATGATCTCTGTAAGCCTGTTTCTTCATCTGTAAGTGAATAAATTTTTACTACAACAGAATGGTAGTTCTGGAAATATTGTGTCTAATACCTAATTTATAATAATAACTATAGAAAGCTAGTAATCTTCACCACCTAGCTGCATAATTAAAGTCTCTACATAAATCACATGTTAAGTGCTGTCAGGTTGGAACTGACTCATAGTTGACCCTTCAGCAGATTTTCAGAGGCAATAAATCAAATTGGAGGAGATTACCCATCTTTCTCCTGCAGAACAACTGGCAGATTTGAACCATTTACATAAGTGAAATTATAAAACCAAACTTATGGTACCTTTGAACCTTAGTGTGTTTCAGGACTCACAGGAACTATGGTCTTCAGACATAAGCTCACAAAGCAAATATCTTTTAGTGACCCTTCAAACAGGAACTGTAAAGACTCAAGAAGTTGCCAAATATAAAAGCAAAATTAATCTACTTCCTCTATTGTTTCCCTGCCCTAACATCATGGCCATCCCTAACTCTCAACTAGACTCTAAAGCCTGCCTGTTGGGCACCTCCTCTTACTGCTCATAGATACTCTTCCTTCCCAAACTCAAGTCCTTTTCTTAGCCTGGCATTTGACAAGCAAGGTACAGTAATTCTTGATAAGCTAACTCAAATAACATCAATATCGTCATTGGGAAGAATAGCCACATCGCATTTTTCTTTTTCCAAATTAAAAATTTCCAGCACAGGAGTGTGGAATGCCTGAGGCTCAAAAATTGTGTTTCTTGAAGGCTCATATTTGAGGCAGACATTTCAGCTAGTTTTGGAAGTAACGACTATTCCAAACCCACAAATATTAAACATCTCTAAGAAATACTCTGTATAAATAGAGTAGGGGAAACAGAAAGATGTCAAATGACACAGGACTTCTTGAAATCCTTCTTGCCATATTGGGAATTAAGAAATGTTTACGGAAGGGAATCAGTATTTGGCTAGTGGTAAGGAGTTGTTCTACCAACTCAAAGGCACACAGTTAAATCCACCAACTGCTTCACAGGAGAAAGGTGGGCAGTCTCCTGTGCAATTTACTGCTTCTGAAAACCCACTAGAGGGTCACTTATGAGTCGCTTCTGACTCAATTTTATGTAACAGTGACTGAACAAAGTTGTGATTTAATCTCTAAATAACCTTTTCTCCTTTTCTATTACATTTTGTAGTTCACAGAATCATAAGCTATTGATAAATGTTGTGTTATAAACTATCCATCTATTTCTATTAGTAACTTTCTATTGCTAAGTTCTGGTGGCATAGTCTGGAGTGTATTGCACTGCTAACCAAAAGGTTTCATAACTTTAGCAGTTTGAATCCACTAGCAGCTCTGCAAGAGAAAGACGGGCAGGCTCCTTCTGTTGAGATTTGCAGTCTTAGAAACTGGGTAGAGGGCAATGAGATTTCCCCGACCTCCTTTCAATCTTTAACCAGTAACTAGTTGCTGTCAAGTTCGCCCTGACAAATAGCAATTACATATGTATCAGAGTAAAATTGTGATCTCTAGGCTTTTCAGTGGTTGATTTTTTTTTTCCTGAGGGGGAGTCCTTAGATTACCAGGCCTTTCTTCCTAGGCACCCCTGGGAGGACCTCTTACTTCTAGGTTAGCAGCCAAGTGTATTAACCATTTGCATCACCAAGGGACTCAGTATCTAGGGAAATAAGAAATTTTTGTTGTACTGTCAAGCAGAGCCAATGTATAACTGACTCTACAGTGGGTTTTCAGAGGCAATAAATTGCACAAGAGGAGATTGCCCATCATTCTCCTATAGAGTAGCTGGTGGACTCAAACTACATACCTTTGAGTTGGCAGTGCAACTCTTCACACTAATAATATGCTCTTATCTTTGAGACTCTTTCATTAACTATTTTCTAGTACAAACTTATCCCTTCCTAAATTTTAAGCTGTAAAAGATAAATTTTCTGTCACTAGCTGTACTGTCACACAGTTTGAATCCACCACCTGCTTGGCAGGAGAAAGATGGACAATCTTCTCCTATGCAGTTTACTGACCCTGAAAGCTTGCTGGACATGATTCGGTGATACATAATAGCAACTATATCCTCAGTACGTAAGATAGTGCTGACACATGGCAGCTTCTTCATTTAAACTATTGCTTTATGTATCCAGTATCCCATTATTTACCAATACAGCTAAACCAGTTGACATAATTGACCTGAACTTCAGTTGTTTTTCATGCTGAGTAGAAACAAATTCATTTTATCAATGAATATTCTCAAATTTATTGATAGCACATTCATGATAATGTGGAAAATTCCTCTGAAAGTATTAGACAGAGATTGTCATGGTGTAGAAACAATTCCCAAAAGAATCATCCTCACTTCACCAAAGAGGAAAATGGGGTACTGAGGGGATAATTAAAATAAATTGTAGGAGAGCGCTGGTGGCCTAGTGGCAAGAAGCTGCACTTCAATCTCAGAGATACACGGTTCGAATCCACCAGATGCTCTGCTGGAGAAGGAGGAACAATCTTCTCCTGTGTCAGATCTGATTTGATGGTACACACACACAAAAAAAATAATAAAATTAATTGTTTTTAAAAAAGAAAAAAATAAATAAATTGTAGTGCTAGCGAATGGCAGAGGCAATGTTTTAATTCTTTTTATTCTCTTCACCAAAAAGCTGATCTCTTGTTTTCACACATCATTCTGCCACTTTTGAACATAATTTAGAAATTGATGGCAGTCTCCTCCTGTGAGACTTTACTGCCTCAGAAAACCCACTGGAGACTGAACTGTGGTAGGTTCTGATTCAGTGGTACTTAACAACAGTCACTCAAAATATTTTTCATTTGAAAATACGTTCTTTTTAGAAACATGTCTATTCACCTCCATACTGACTATAATGTGTAGCTCCAGGTCCTGCCATATCACATAGCAAGAATGAACATTGGCTTGACTGTAATTTGATTGCCATTGGAAATATCAGCCCCAAATAGCTCCATCAGGCCCACCTGAGAAAGGAGGGAATCCCATCTTGGCATGGAGATAAGATATTTTGTGAGCTGGAAATGAAGAGCGTACCTGTGTGGTCATTTAGGTGTAGAAAGTTGGCAAATTTCAAATCTCAAAAGTCATTCTACCAAAACCTATAAAATTCACAGCACAGAGACACAAAAGAACAGCTATTTTTCAGAAAGAGAATTTGAAGCACTTACTGAAAAAGATCAAAGACTACAGCTTTCAGTATGGATTGCACCACATCAAGGAAACAAAAATCACCACAACTAGACTAATAGATAACCTCATGATACACAGAGAAAATAGTAACATTATCTATGACTTCATTTTACCTGGAGTCACAGTTAACACCTATGGAAGCAGCAGTCAAATACTCAAAAGATGTGTCACACTGAAAAATTTGTTCTCGAGGACCTCTTTAAAATTGTTAAAGAATAAAGATGTCAGTTTAAAGACTAAAGTGTGCATGGCCCAAGCTATAGTATTAACAATTGCTTTGTATACATGGTAAAGTTGGACAATTAATAAGGGAAAAGAAAGAAGAAAGACGCCTTTGAATTGTGGTGCTGGCAAAGTATAGACTGCAATTAAAACCTCAAATCTGTTTTGGAGGAAGTGCCGCCAGCATATTCCTTAGAGGCAAGGATGGTGAGACTTTGTCTCATATACTTAGAGCATGTTGTCAGGAGGGGCCAGGCTCTGTAAAAGGATATATTACTTGGAAAGGTGAAGGGTCAGCGACTGAGAGGAAGATGCTCAACAGGATGAATTAGCAGAGTGACTGCAACAATGGGCTTGAGCATGGTGGAATGTGTAAGGATGGTGCAGAATCAGGCAAGGTTTTGATCTGTTGTACGTAGGGTTACGATGAAATCAGAGTCGACTCAAGGGCACTTGACATCAACAAACACACACAGCTATTCATGTTTTCAGTCCAAGTGGCAGCAACAGACAGAAAAAGATCCCTTAAAAGTAAAATTAACAATCAAAATTAGACCAAATTCTCCTTTCTTAAACTTGGATCCAAAACTATTAGGATATGCCTCCCAAAGGAAACAAACATCTTTGTTTTCCCCCATTTCAATGATAACACTATGTGAGTTGTAAGTTAGGACATCCAGAGGCTGCTGACCCTTCTGTAGAAAATAAGAGAGATACACACCAATTACAAATGGAAAATTATTTAGTCTAAGCAAGACTTACATAACCTTCATATATTCTTCAAAAAGTAAGATAGCCTTGTCCAAAGGAGTATTTATGATTACAATTATAAGAAGTTAGGAAGTGTTATTTTATTCTTAACAATACAAAATTGTGTATCTACGTTGATGTGTATTGTTGATTGCCTTCCAGTCAAGCACAACTCATAGCCACCCTATGAACAAAAGACCTGGAGCCCCTCTAAAACTATCAACATCTTTGTCTTCTTGATGTTGAGCTTCAATTCATATTGAAAACTACAGTCCTTGACCTTTTGCAGCATGTGATTCAGATCTTCTTCAGTTTCAGCAAAGTTGTGTCATTTGTAGATCATAGGTTGTTAATAAGTCTTCCTCCAATCTTGATGTCACATTCCTCATAAAGCCATGCCTCCCAAATGAATGTTGTTGTTGTGGTGGTGGTGGTGGTTATGTGCCGTCGAGTCACTTGCGGCTCATAGCGACCCTATGTTCAATAGCCCTAAACCCTACTCTATCCTCTGCCAATCGCACTGCCTCTGACACACCCATCCCGATTACCCCAGTCACTGAATCAATCCATCTCATAGAGGGACTTCCCATTCTGCGCAGTCCCTCCACCCTCCCAAGCATGATGTCCCTCTCCAAGGACCTCTCCTTCCTTACAACATGTCCAAAGTATGTCAGACGAAGCCTCAGAATCCTTGCCTCCATGGAACAGCCTGGTTTAACCCTCTCCAGGATAAATCTGTTTGTTTTCTTGGTAGTCCATGGTATTACTCTTCTCCAGCACCACAGCTCAAAAGCATCAATTCTCCTTCTATCCTCCTTAATCATTGTCCAACTCTCTAATGTATAACAAGTGATTGCAAAGACCATAGCCTGTATCAGACGCACCATAGTCTACAGAGTGACACCATTACTCTTCAGTACCCTAGAGAGGTCCCTAACAGCAGACTTTCCCATCGCAATATGTTTTTTTATTTCCTGGCTACTGGTGCCAAGAGTGTTGACCGTGGAGCCAACCAGACTAAAGTTGTTAATCTCAGTCTCTTCCCCATCCATCCTGATGCTGCCAATTGGTCCAGTGGTGAGAATATTTGTCTTCTTGACATTGAGCTTCAATCCATACTGAAGGCTTCAGTCCTTGACCCTCTGCAGCAAGCATTTCAGGTCCTCCTCAGTTTCAGCAAGTAGGGTGTAATAATAAATTACTGTTTTATTAAATAGTTTTAGATAGATCTCCATAAGCATTCTCACCTAATTAATACAATATAAAATTAAGTATCTGCTATGATATGTATTGTAGCAATAGTAAGTTACTATTTTATTAAATAGTTTTAAATAGAGCTCCATGGTGCTCTATATGCATTTCCACCTAATTAATACCAACCATTTCACTAAATAGAAAAATAAGCGAGTTGAGTTTTTAAATTTTTCATTCAACTATGTACACTTCTTTTTCAGCTTCAGAAAGTCCTTGAAAATGGAGCATTTTTTGCCTGTTGGTATTTTAAGGGAAGAAGGGCCATCCCCACGTAAAGATTGTGGGGTTTTTTTGTTTTGTTTTTGTTATTCATTTATTAATTTCACATTGATTTTCCCTTCCAGGGAAAGATTCTAAAAGATACAAAGTGCTGGGCTAATTAATGTCAGTTGTAATACAGTAGTTATCTTGTCTTTTGGGAATAAAGAACTATTTAAGGCAAACTGAATTATTATGATAAATTTTGATCTTCATTTTACTCCACTGTACTATATAAGATTTTTCTTCTTTGTATCTACTTGTAACAATGTATTCTAGGGTTTTACATTTATGTGGGTTTTGTACATATTACATAAAGCTTAGGGCATGTTTAAAGTAATAATCTTGAATAGAAATTCAATTTTAGTGTATAAAATAACCAGATACAAGTAGAACTAGTTCCATCCTAACATTTTAAAATAATTTTTTAATTCATTTTAATGAAAATTTACAGGGACTTTGGATTTCCATTCATTCATTGTTGTACAGTTTCCTCCCTACTCACCCCTCCCCCCCCAAGTACACTCTCTTTTTT
>NW_006399820.1:14332408-14335101 GCF_000299155.1 Elephantulus edwardii | reverse complement strand
TTGACCACCAAGCACTAACAATTACCTTTAAAAAATTCCAGATCCTAATTTAAAAATTCTAGCTGTTGGAGTTCCTTAACACAAGTTATTAACCACACTTCATACAACAATGTTGTTGTTGTTGTTGTTGTTGTTATGTGTCATCAAGTCACCTGCAACTCATAGCAACCCTTTGTACAACAACCCTAAATTCTGCTCTATACTCTGCTAATCATATTGTCTCTAAATCAATCCATCTCATTGAGGGTCTTCCTCTTTTGTGCTGTTCCTCGCTCACAAGCATGACTCCCTCTCCAAGGAATGATCCCACCTTGCAACATGTCCAAAGTAGCCTGCTTTCACCCTCCCCAGGATGAACCTGTTCGTTCTCTTAACAGTCCATGATAAATTCAAGACTCTTCTCTAACATCACAGCTCACAGATATCAATTCTCTATCATTGGTTTTATTTCGTTTTGTTGGTTTTTTAGTATAATTCATCAGTTAGATAAGAAAACCGGTTTCCTCCTTAAGGTTAAAAGCTAAAAACAAATCCCTAACACTTAAAAATATCATTTTGCTAAACTCAGTATTGAGTTTTTTTATTTTTGAAAAATCAATGGACAGTCACCAAAAAAAAAGACATATTGTGTTGACCACTGTTATAAAAAGTGAAAGAATGTTTTGCAGATGGAATAATTCTTGGATGATTCCTATCAATGGGAAGAAAGGGAAAGGGGAGTAAATATTAAACAAATGTTGTTATGTGCCATCAAGTCAAGTATGACTTATAACAACCCTATGAACCACAAGTCTGAGCCCTGTCCTATCCCACGTCAACTTCAGCATCCCTGTTACATATTAAAATGTGTGAAGGAAAAGGTGATATATAATAAAGGGATGGTAGGTACAATATCATTAAAGGAGGAACAATAAAAGTTATAGAAGGGTTAATAGAAATCCAAATTACAGGGAATAAGTGAGGAAAGTACATTTGGGCTTTTGGAATTGATGTGATGGAACATAATTATTCATGATTGAATGAAAAATTAATTTGCTTTATAAACCTTCACTCAAAATATTATTTAAAAAAATTAAAATATTAGACCTAAAAATATCTCAAAATCAATGATAGAGAATGCTCAGATATATCAAACTTTAATTTAGTTAAAGTTTTTCTTTTCAAGAGCATTCTACCAATTAACATGTAAACAGCCTTAATATGCACACACTTTTACCCCCTCACAACTCCCCGTTCAGAGCTCATCAAATTGTCCAGTTTTTATCCAGTTTTAAATAAACACCATCTTTCAGCCTACTGACCAGTAGGATTAACATCTCCTGTGAGCTTATTAAAATAAAGCATCTTGTGCTCATTCAGGCCTATTCAGTCAGGATCTGCATTTAACAAGACCCTCAGGTATTACACTTTATATGTGAGAAGCCCTCATTTAAAATTTAACCATGTCACCAGAATTGATTAAGCCCATCTGAAATACTAAGATTCAATAGCTAAACCGGTTGTTGTTGGTTTTATGAGCTATAGATATTTAAAGGACATTTTAATTCCCAAGCTAATTCCCAAATATCCTTCTTTACTCAGATTGTTCTTTAGAATTAACGCATAAGGAACAAAAATCATGGCTGTAAACAATTTAGAATCCAAGATGCAGCACACAAAAGAATTCTGAGAAGAGTTATCAGTTGACTTTACAATTGCTGTAACTTTTCTGCTTTCTGAAATACTTACTAAATTGGTCTTAAGGTAGAATAGCAACTCTAGGAGGAAATGGTCTTAAAACGGAATTAGAATCTTATGTCTAGAATGCAAAGTAAGAAATTATTAACTGTGATGGCTCAGCGGTAAGGTATTGCACTGCCAATACAAAGGCACACAGATCAAAGTCACCAACTGCTCCTTAGGAGAAAGTTCCTCTTGTGCAATTTACTGTCTCTGAAAACCCGACAGAGGATCAGCTATGAATTTGTTCCAATGCAATAATACATAACAACACAGAACAAATTCTACCCAAAGCTTCCTTAAATTATCCAAAGAGCATCAAAAGAAGATGGAAGGAATATACAGAGTCACTGTACCAGCAGGAGTTGGCTGACAGAAGAATTTTATCAAAGAATGTATGAGCAAAAGCCTGTGGTGATAAAGGAGGAAGTTCAAGTTGCTCTGACAGAACTGACAAAAAACAAGGCTCCAGGAGTTGATGGCATACCAAATGACATATTTCAACAAACAGACGCTGCCCTGGATGTGCTCACTAAGTTGTGCCAAGAAATTTGGAGGACAACCAGCTGGCCAACTGACTGGAAGAGATCGATATTTGTTCCCATTCCAAAGAAAGGTGACCTGACAGAGTGCAGAAATTATCAAACAATGTCATTAATATCATATTTGAGCAAGATTCTGCTGAAAATTATCCAAAAACAACTGGAGCAACACGTCAACAGAGAACTGCCAGATGTGTAGGCAGGCTGGCTTTAGAAGAGGTCTTGGTACTAGGGATATAGTAGCTAATTTTAGATGGATCTTGACAGAAAGCAGATAGTACCAGAGGAATGTTTATCTGTGCATCATCGATTATGCAAAGTCTTTTGACTGTGTGGATCACAACAAGCTGGTTGACTGTGAGAAGAATGGGAATCCCAGAGCATTTGATTGTGTTTATGTGAAACCCATACTTGGACCAAGAGGTAGTCATC
>NW_006399820.1:14322926-14325813 GCF_000299155.1 Elephantulus edwardii | reverse complement strand
AAGAAAACAAAGATTCTCACCACTGGGTCAATTGGCAGCATTAATATGGATGGTGAAGAAATTGAGATAGTTAACAGTTTTAGTTTGCTTGGTTCCACTGTCAACACTCTTAGTAGCTGCAGCCAGAAAATCAAGAGACAAATTATGTTTGGAAAGTCAGCTGTCAGGGACCTCTCCAGAGTCCTCAAGAGCAACTACATCTTGCTGGAGACTAAGGTATGCCTGATCTGGACTATAGTCTTCACAATTGTGTGCTATGCATCGGACAGTTGGACAGTGAATAGGAATGATAGAAAGAGAATTGATACCTTTGAGTTGTGGTGCTAAAGAAGAGTGTTGAATATACCATGGACTGCTAAGAGAACAAACAGGTTTGTCCTGGAGAGGGTGAAATCAGGCTGCTCCTTAGAGGCAAGCATTCTGAAGCTTCATCACATACTTTGGGCATGTTGCAAGGAGGGACCAGTCCTTGGGGAGGGACATCATGTTTGGGAGGGTGGAGTGCAGAAGAGAAAGACCCTCGATGAGATGGATTGATTCAGTGATTGGGGTAGTGGGAGTAGGTGTGTTGGACATAGTGAGGTTGGCACAGGATAGAGTATGGTTTAGGGCTCTTGTCCATTAAGTTGCTATGAGTCACAAGTGACTCAATGGCACATAACACCACCAACAACAACAACAAATAAAAGTACTCCTTTCCTTAACTATCCCTGCTTTTTACTTGACAAAAGATCAAAATTTTAAAAAATCAAAATAAATATTGTAGTTTTGTGCCATCGTGCCTAGTACAACTCATAGTGACCCTATGTGCAAACCTCTATATGTCTTGCCCTACCCTGTTCCATCCCTGTCTTCACTGGGCCCAAGCTACAGTTACTGTGTCAATCCATCTTGCTGAGGTTCTTCTTCTCTTTCACTGGCCCTCTATATTTCCAAGCATGATGTCCCTTTCCAAAGAATATGCCAAACATGAAAGATGAAGCTTTGCTATCTTTGCCTCCAAAGAGTATTCTAGCTGCATTTTTTCCAAGACATATGTTTGCTTTTTTGACATTCCACAGGATATTCTTCACTACAACTCAAAGCTATCAGTTCTTCTGTCATTCATATTCATTGCACAACTCTCAGATGAGCAACAAGTTGTTAAAAAGACCAAGACATGAATCAGGCACACATTAGTCTTAAAATTTGTGTAATTGCTCTTCAGTATTGTTTAAAGATCCCTGACAGCATACTTACCCAAACCAATAGATCTCCTGATCTCTCAGTTGCTAGTACTAAAGGTGTTTATTGTGGAGCCAAGCAAAATTAAATCATAGACAATTTCAGTCTTTTCTCCATCTATCATGTTGTTGCCTATTGATTCAGTAGTAAGAAGCTTTGTTTCTTGATGTTGAGATGCAATCGATACTGAAAGCTGTAGAACTTGATCTACAGCAAGTATTACAAATATTCCTCACTTTCAGCAAGCAAGGTTATGTCATCTATATAAGACAGGTTTTTAAGTTTTCCTCTGATCCTAATGCCATATTCCTCTTCATAGAGTCAAGTTCCACAAATTATTTGCTCAGCATCCAGATTTAATAGGTATGTAGAAAAAATGCATCCCAGGTATCATTAGCAACACTGAGTCCTCAGCAGCCTCTGCATCCTCAGCAGCCAATGATGGCTATTAACTAGGAAGAAACTGAATTTGTACCACCTTTAAAAAAAGAGTGAACTGAGTTGGGAACAATGTGGACTGGACCTGGAGCAACCCAGGAGCAACCTGTTCCCAGAGTAACCTGCTGGGAGCAACTCACCAGGGGTAAGCAGGACAGCTGGAATTTGAGTGAGGTACTTTGTGGGGATCACTGTTGTTTGCTGGACCACATAGGACCCCTTAAGCTCAAGCAGAAGAGAGTGAGATAGCTGGAACTCGAGTGAGGTGGCAGACCTAGTTCTTCAGGGGAAAACTAAGGCTTCCTGGTTTTCCATTTGGGTCCCCGTGAACACCCGCCATGTGTGCCTGACTACCCTGAGTGCATCTGTGCACACGCCCGCCCTGCATGCATCTTCATGCTCAGCCTTGACATCTTATCATGTCCAGTCAATTAACTGCCTTTAGTCTGGAGCTCTTTGGACTGGCCTAGCTGCAACAGTTGTCTGACAAAAGAGGCTGCTTCCACAGGCCTTTGCTTTACTGAATGGAAGCAAATCTTCCCTTGGGTCAGAATTTCCGAGAGAAAGACAGGCAGGGTAGCTGCCCCACCCTCTTCTGGAGCAGTGACTTCAGATCAAGAACCCGCCATCGCCTGAGGCATGAAAAACTCTACCACAGCAATGTCACATAAGAAGCAGGCTACCTCACAACCTATACAAGCCCAAAACAAGATGTTCCAAAAAATTGACACAGTATCATTGGATTTTCTGAAGCCAGAAAGTCTGATGGAACTTTCTGACAGAGAATTTAAAAAAAACGATTGAATATTTTCAATGAGTGAAAGACAAACTTGAAGAATTACAGGACACTGCAACCAAAAACCAGGAGGAGCTTAAAAGCACAATCCTAAACAATACAGATAAAACAAACAATGCATTAAAGATTCTGGGAAAACAAAAAACCACATTCTAAAATATGAGGTCCAATGTTTCAGAGCCTGTCAACATGAGGGATGGACACAGGAGCAGAGTTGAAGTAATGGAACACAGAACCAGTGAAATGAAAGAATTGTCACCACTAACCTGCTAGAACAAAAAGCAGAATAAAAAATGAAGGAAAAATAAGAAAACCTACGAATAATGTACAACAGAACATATTTAGATAACAGAGATGGCAAAGGAGGTTGAGTTTTCAAGCATGGAAATACAAAGGAAGAGGAACAGTTGTAAGCAGACACTGGTGATT
>NW_006399820.1:14318290-14320101 GCF_000299155.1 Elephantulus edwardii | reverse complement strand
AAGGCCCTGAAAAATTTGAGAAGAATTACTAGAAGAAAACTTTCTAGGCATAATGAAGAATGAGAGGATATATATTCAAGAAGCTGAGAAAACTCCAAATAGAATAGACCCCAAAAGAAAAACACCAAGGTACATCATAGTGGAACCTGGAGCCTCCACTCTGGGAGTTTGTTATTTGCTGCTTCTTGATGGCAGTCGTGATAGGCACATAAGGGAAGTTTTTGGAGTTGTGTTTGATGTGTGTTACTGCTCTTTCCTCCCCATGAGTAGGTGTCTTTGAGCCTTGGCCTAGGGTGGAAGTCTGCTCAAAGATGTAGCTTTAAACCCCCACAAGGACCAAATTTATTAATTTTCAAATGAATATTCCTTAAATAATACAGCAATATTTTATCTATTTGTTGAACTGAACAATTTGTTGTTATGCTGCACACTGTTCCATAGCCTTGTCAAATACCATAATTTTTACCCATTATGTACAATGTTTGGATGAGTTTCCAGATTGATTTATGCTGGAAAACAAGAATGGCATCCACTTCCTAAACTAGATGCCTCTAGAAAAATCTACAAATTCTCTAAACTCTATAAATGTACAGAAATTACATTAATTATGGAATAGAGTACAGGTCTTTTGTGCAAAACTTACTCTCAGTCATATTTGACTTGATGATACTTAACCACTGCTGAATTAAACTAGTGCTATTATATCAAGAGGAATACTCTTCCACTTTGTACATCACTTTTTTTTCAATGTGTTGTGTGAAATAACCTGTTTGCTGTGATGCTGAACCTTGTACTATTGAGGTATCAAATACCAGAATGGTTTCCCAATATAGACAATATTTGGTGGAGCTCCCAGTTATAAAACAGTTTTGGAAGCAGGAGTGGCATCCACTTCCTAAACTACATGCCTCTGGAAACTCTATGAACTTGGAGAAATGACAATAGTTATAGAAAGGCAGTAGGTCTTTTTTCCCATAGAGTCGCTATGAGTCATGCTCGACTTGATGGCAATCAGCAACAAAAACAACAATATATCATAGTCAAATTTGCCAGAATCAAAGGTAAGGAGAGAATTCTGAAAGCACCTAGGTGGAAACAAAAAGTAACCTGTAAGGGAGCGCAAATAAAATTGAGTGCCTATTTCTCAGCAGAAACCACACAAGCCAGAATACAGTGGAATGATATATATCAAACACTCAAAGAACACATATGTCAAACAAGAATACTGTATCCAGCCAAATTGTCCATCAAATATGAAGGAGAGATCAAGATATTCCCAGAAAAAAAAACAGATCCTAAGGAAATTTGTAAAACCAAGGGTAGTATTGCAGGAAACACTGAGAGACATCTCTCTTACAGTTGTTGTTGTTGTTGTTATGTGCTGTCGAGTCGCCTGCGACAGAGCTGCCACAAAAAGCAGGATGGAACGAAGTAACCAGCAACAACACCAAAAAGAACAAAATGATAGCAACAAAACCTACCCTCTCAATAGTCACACTGTATACGAATGGTTTAAATGCACCAAAACAAATTCTATCAATATGCTATCTATACGAGGCATCTGAAAAGTGAAGATAAAGAAAGACTAAAAATATACCAAGCAAATGGCAACCAAAAAAAGCAGAAGTTGTGATATTAATCTCTGATGAAATAAACTTCAGTGCAAAACCATCACAAAGGACAAGGAAGGTCACAACATACGGCCACCACTTAGTCCCATAGATATTTATAAGCTAATGCACACCAAAAAAGCACAGTCTACCTTCTTCTCCAATGCACATGGAACGTTCTCAAGAACGTTGTTGTTGTTA
>NW_006399820.1:14315226-14316348 GCF_000299155.1 Elephantulus edwardii | reverse complement strand
GAAAAAGAACAGCAAGAAAACCCGACATCCTTTAAAAAAATTGAAAATATAAAAATTAGAGCAGAAATAAATGAAATAGAAAACAGAAAAACAATTGAAACTATCAACAAAACTACGAGCTGGTTCTTTGAAAAGGTCAATAAATTTGACAAACCACTAGGAAAAGTCACAAAAGAAAAGAAGAAGACACAAATAATCTGAATAGGAGATGAATCAGGCAACATCACAACAGAACCAACTAAAATAAAAATGCTAACATTAGAGTATTATGAAAAACTATACTCAAACAAATATGAAAACCTAGAGGAAATGGACAAATACTTAGAAATGCACAACCTACTTAAACTAATATAAGCCAAAAATGAACATCTGAACAGACCCATTACAAAACAAGAAATTGAAAAGGTAATACAACAACTTCCAAACAAAAAAAGTCCTGGACCATATGGTTTTACAAGTGAATTTTAACAAACATTCAGAGAAGAACTGTCAACAATTCTACATAAAATATTTCAGAATATAGAAAAAGATGGAATTCTCCTGGACTCATTCTACAAAGCAAACATATCCCTGATACCAAAGCCAGAAAAAGACACCACCAGAATAGAAAAATATAAGCCAATATCTCTCATGAACATAGATGCAAAAGTCCTGAATAAAATACTGGCCAATAGACTCCAATGATAGATCAAAGAAATAATTCACCATGACCAGGTAGGCAAGGATGGTTCAACATAAGGAAAACAATTAATGTAATTCATCACATTAACAAAGCAACGAACAAGAACCACATGGTCCTATCAATTGATGCAGAAAAGGCCTTTGACAAAATCTAACACCGTTTCCTGATTAAAACACTCAACACAATAGGATTAGAGGGGAATTTCTTCAACGTAGTAAAAAGTATTTATGCAAACCCAAGAGCCAACATTGTTCTCAATGGAGAGAGATTAAAAGCATTCCCTTTAAGAACAGGAACTAGGCAAGGATGCCCACTATCACCTCTCTTATTCAATATTGTATTGGAAGTCTTAGCAATAGCAATAAGACAAGAAAGGGAAATAAGAGGTATCCAAATTGGCAAAGAGGAGGCAAAATTATCTCTCTATGCAAATGATATGA
>NW_006399820.1:14304807-14314401 GCF_000299155.1 Elephantulus edwardii | reverse complement strand
CCTATGCACATCCAAAAACTTCTCCAACAGGGTAAAAAGGGAAGCCACAGACTGGGAAAAAGTATTTGGTAATGACATCTCAGATAAGGGACTTATATCTAGAATGTATAAAATACTTGAGCACCACAATAAGATAAAGGTAAAGAATCCACTTGAAAAATGTGCACAGGATAAGAACAGACACTTCACCAAAGAAGTCATTCAGATGGTTAACAAGCACATGAAGAAATGTTCAAAATCCCCAGCTCTAACAGAGATGCAAATCAAAACAACTATGAGATATCATCTCACCCCAGTCAGAATAGCAAAATTTAACAGCAAGCAATAAATGCTGGCAAGGTTGTGGAGAAACTGGAACCCTTATTCACTGTTGGTGGAAGTGTAAAATGGTGCAACCATTGTGGAAAGTGGTGTGACGCTTTCTCAAAAAGTTGCAAATAGAGATGCCATTTGACCCAGCAATTCCACTAAGGGGAATACACTGCAAAGAGACCACAATTGACACTCAAACAGATATATGCACACCCATGTTTATTTCAGCTTTGTTCACAATAGCAAGGAGTTGGAAACAACCTAAGTGCCCATCAAAAAATGAATGGATAGGGAAGCTGTGGTATATTCACACAATGGAATATTATGCTGCATTGAAAAACAAGGAACTCATGCAATATTATTCAAAATGGGTAATGCTGGAGGACATTATGCTGAGTGAAGTATCTCAGTCACAAAAGGACAAATGCTGCATGGTGCCACTATTGTAAATCAGGACTGACATCGGGGTTGGGGGAGACTGAGAAAGATGGGTTAAATATGTATACTGCATTGAAACAGATGAGGGAGAAAATTGTTTAAAAGGGATATGTGATTATTAGGTATTTTTGTCATGACAGGTCCCATTTAGCTATGCTATCTTCTCCTGGTTGTAGATTTTTCAGGATGCTTGAAAGACTGTTTATGTTGTGGATTAGAACTTCTAGAGTTCTTCCAAGCTTTTCTATAATGACGTTTATCATCCTTGGTTTTAGTCCTGGGTCCTTGATCCACTTTGAGTTGGTTTTTGTGTATGGTATGAGGTGTGAGTCTTGCTTGAGTTTTCTGCATATAGTTTTCCAATTTTGCCAACACCATTGTTAAAAAGACTGTTGCTTTCCCACTTAACTGATTTCATCTCTTCGTCAAAAATCAGTTGCCCATAGGTAGATGAGCTGATTTCTGGATTCTCAATTCTATTCTATTGATCTATGTGTCTGTCATTTTACAAATACTATGCTGTCTTGACCACCAGGCCAGTGTAGTAAGATTTGAAATCAGTGAGGGAGATGCCTCCTCTCTGGTTCTCTTTTTAAGTAGTGCTTCTGTTCCCATCAGATCTGGTGCGATGGTATATAACAACAACAACAACAACAACTAAAAAAAGGAAAGAAAAAAATATGCTTTCTTCTGGTATTCTTTGCTATCAGCAAAGATCTCGCTGACATTAGCAATGATATCCCTGGTGCCATGGTGCCTTCTAAATTCAGCTTGAATATCTGGTAGTTCTATGTCAATGTACTGTTCTAGCCCTTTAAAACTAATCTTCAGCAAGATTTTACTTGATGAATCATTGGAGAAGCTCAGTATTTGCACCAGGCCAGGTACAGCCATCTCAGTCTGCTACACTGGAGTAACTGGCTACTGTGATGCTGGAAGCTGTGTCACCAGTTATTTGATACCACTGGGTCACCCATTCTGGACAGGTTTCAGTGGAGCCTTCGTATTAAGATAGGCTCAGAAGAAGGATTAGCCATCCACTTCTGTAATAACTTGACTTTGAAAACCCTATGAACAATAGAGGAACCCTGTTAGATCTAGTATTACTATTTGTAGACCCTTAGAATAGAAGACACTAAAAAGTCAGGGGAAACAGCTGCAAAACCCATTAATAATTGGAATCTGGATTATGTAAAATATTAATCTAGGAAAACTGGAAGTTGTGAAAAAGTAAATGGGACATGTAAATATTGACCTCCTAGGCATCAGTGAAGTGAGAAATACTGGCATTGACCACTTCAAGTCAGATAATCATACGATTTACTATGCCGGGAATAAAAAACCAAGGAAGAATGGTGTTGCATTCAGAGTCAAAAAGACTGTTTCACAATTTATGCTGAATTTCAATGAAATAAATATCTATTACTTATAACATAGAAGTTATTACATAAAAGAAAGAGTGTTAATAAAACTACTATTCAAATATATGCACCAGCAATTAAATGAAAAGGTGAAGAAATAGAGGATTTCTACAAACTTCTGGAGTCTGAAATTGAGCAAACATGAAGTCAAGATTCAATAATAATAATTTGAGACTGGAATGCAAAGGTTGAAAACAAGGAACTGGTAGTCAGAAATTACAGACTTGGTGATAGAAATGAGGATAGAGATCAAATTAGTTCATTTTGTGCACCAACAATACATTGTTTGTAAATCCTTTTTTTAAAAAAAAAAACAGTGACTATACTCATGGACTTCACTTGATGAACTGCACAGGAATCCAGTTTGACTACATTTGTAGAAAGAATCATTGGAGAAGCCCAATATCAGCAGTTCCTACCAGGCCAGGTGCTGACTGTAGAGAAGACCATCAATTGCTCATGTGCAAGTTTAAATTGAAGCTGAAGAAAAATTTTAAAAGTCCTTAAGAAGCAAAATATAATCTTAAGTCTACCCCACTTGAATTTTAAAACTAACTCAAGGATAGGTTTGAGACACACTAATGACTCAAAATCAGAAAAAGAGTACATCAGGGATGTGTCCTGTCTCCATATGCAGAACAGATCATTCGTGAGGCTGGGCCTTAAGAGGGGCAATGCGGGATCAGGACTGGAGGAAGACTCATCAACAACCTACATTATGCAGATAACACAACCTTGCTTGCTGAAACTGAGGCAGACCTGAAGCGCTTGCTGCAGAAGGTCAAGGAGTGTAGTCTTCAATATGGTTTGAAGCTCAACATCAAGAAGACAAAGATTTTCACCATTAGGGCAATTGGCAGCACCATGATATATAGAGAAGAGATTGAGATTGTTAACAATTACGGTTTGCTTGGCTCCACAATCAGTACTCTTGGCAATTAGGAAATCAAAAGATGAATTGTATTAGGAAAATCTGCTGTCAGGGACTTCTCTAGAGTCCTAAGAAGTAACAATGTCGGTCTAGAGACTAATGTGCACCTGATCCAGGCCATGATTTTTGCAATTACTTGCTATTCATCAGAGAGCTGGACAGTGACTAAGGTTGACAGAAGAAGAATTGATGCCTTGAGTTGTGGTGCTGGAGAAGAGTATTGAACATACCATGGACCACCAAGAAAACAAATAGGTCTGTCTTGGAGAGGATGAAACCAAGTTTTTCTTGGAGGCTAAGATTTTAAAGCTCTATCTTATATACTATGGGCATGAGGCCAGGAGGGATCAGTCCTTGGAAAAGGACATCATACTCAGAAGACCAGACAGAAAATAGAGGAGAGGAAGTTCTTGGATAAAATTGATTGATACAGTAATTGAAGTAGTGAGACTGACTCAGGACAGTGAAGGCTTCAGAGCTGCTGTACATAAGTTCGCTATGAGTCACAGGTGACTTGACAACACATAACTACAACAACAACGATTGAAGACTAGATGCATTATGGAATGACATCAAGGATATCATCCATGAAGAAAGCAAAAGGGAATTAATTACAAACACAGGGGGACAAAGAAAAGGAAAAAAATTAATGTCAGAAGAGACTGAAAATTGCACTAGATTGTAAAGAGAATAAAACAAAGAAATACTGAAGTAAAGAGATGAATAGAAGAACTCAATTTCAAAGGACAGTTTAAGAAGACAAAACAAAGTATTATGACAAAATGTGCAAAAGGCTGGAGTCAGAAAATAAAAAGGGAATAACTCAGTTGGCATTTAAGCTGAAAGAACTGAAGAACAAATTCAAGTCTTGAGCTGCAATACTAAAGGATGCTTTGGGAAAAATCTTGAATGATCCAGAAACTATCAAAAAAGTTGGAAGTAATATACACAGAATCACTGTACAAAAAAATCTGGCTGACTGAAACAATTTTAGGAAGTTTTGAAGAGGTTGTGGCACTAGAGACATCACTGTCAATATTAGATGGATCTTGGCTGAAACCAGAAGAATGTCTATCTATGTTTTGTCGACTATGCAAAGACATTTGACTGTGTGGATTAAAACAAATTGTGGCTAACATTGAGAAGAATGGGGATCCCAGAACCCTTAATTGTGCTCAGGAAAAACCTATACTGGGACCAGGAAGCAGTGGTCAGAACAGAGAAAGGAAACACAGCATGGTTCAAAATCAGAAAAGGAGTGTGTCCGGGATGCATTCCATCTCCACACCTTTTCAATTTATATGTGGAACATTTAATTCAGGAAGCTGGACTTTACAAGCATGACTGTGGCATCAGGGTTGGAGGAAGATTTATCAACAACCCACATTATACAGTTGGCACAACCTTACTTACCAAAACTGAAGAGGACTTGATGTATTTGCTGAAGAAGTTCAAGGATTGCAGTCTTCAATATGGATTGAAGCTCAACATCAAGAAAATAAAGATTCTCACTACTGGGCCAATTGACAACACCATGATAGATGGAGAAGAGATTGAGGTTGTTAACAGTTTCAGCTTGCTTGTTTCTACAGTCAACACTGTTGGCAACAGCAGTCAGGAAATTAAAAGACCAATTGCATTAGGAAAATCTGCTGTCAGAGACCTCTCCAGAGTGCTGAAGAACAATGATGATAGTATAGAGATTAAGATGTGCTTGATTCAAGCCATGGTCTTTGCATTTACTTGCTATTCATCAGAAAGCTGCACAGTGACTAAGGGATGACAGAAGAAGAATTGATGTCTTCAAGTTGTGATGCTGAAGAGTATTGAACAATACATCATGGACTGCCAAGAGAATAAACAAGTCCATCCTGGGGAGGGTGAAGCCAAGTTTCTCCTTGGAGGCAAGGATTTTGAAGCTCTGTTTCACATATTTTGGCCATGTTGCCAGGAGGGACCAGTCCTTGGAGAAGGACATCATGCTTGAAAATGTGGAGGGACAGTGCAGGAGATGAAAACTAGATGGATTGACACAGTAACTGGAGGAATAGGGGCAGGTGTTTCAGAAACAGTGAGATTGGCTCAGTATATGGCAGGGTTCAGAGTTATTATACATTGGGTCATTATGACTTGCAGGTAACTAATTATTATGTAACAACAGCAATAACATATAATCAAGAGCCAATGACAGATAAAAGATTCAGTCTGTACTGAAGGTATTGGCAAAAACTAATGGCTCAGGAATCTCTGGTGGCCTAGTTGTAAGAAATTGCTTTGGCAACACTAAGGTACATGGTTTGAATACACACTTGCTTTGCAAGAGAAAGATGAGCAATTTTCTCCCATGTGATTTCCTGCCTCTGAAAACCCTCTGGAGGGTCAGCTATGGATCAGTTCCAACATAATGATACACCACCATCATGACAAGGATACAAGAATCAGTGAATTACCAGTTGGCATATACAAACAGATACAGCCCTGGACAACAGCTCTCAACAGTGCCAGATACAAGACAGTGCCAGAAAATTTTGAAGATTACTTCCTGGTCAACTGACTGGAAGAGAGCTATATTTGTTCCCATTGGAAACAAACAAAAAAAAGGTAACCCACAGAATGTCATCATAGGTAGTAGACTTGATTTAACAGAGCAATTAAATGATATTCTGAGGTCAAACAAGGTGAGATATTCTGAGGTTACAGGTTATCTAAAAAACAACCTATGATCTCGGAATATCTCACCTTGTTTGGGTCCATTGCAAAATCTGTAAGAGATGAGATACCAAAAATATGATTCTTCAGACACAAAAAAAAATATCAAAAATACTCTTCACGAAGTCTCCAAAGGAAATACAAGTGCATTCATTTTGCTGCTTTGCATTTAGTATTTGATCATTATTGTCAAACCAAAGGTAATTCTGCAAGCCTTGAACCAAACCTATCTAAATATATCACTCGCAGCCGAGAGAAAACAAACTTTATACATGAAGTTCAAAGTTCTAACTAGTATACAATGAATAGATTAAAACATCAAAGCCAGTTATAGCATTCCACAGAGGTGTGAACCTAGCAACACATAGCTTCCACCCTCCCCAATGAAAACAAAGCTACAACTTAAATGCTCTAAATTATTGACAGCTAACTTCTTTTTCATTTGCTTGGTCATAAAACCTTGCCTCACAGTGAATCAGCAAAAGCTCATGAGCACATCTCATATAAGAAGCACCTGCATTTAGGCCCATCCCTTGGGCAGAAGTACTGGAACCTGGGTGGATTCATCCTTGCTAATACTTGAGTCTCCTATCTGTCATGGTAGATAGTCTTTGGTAGGGTGAAAATTACTCTGCAAATAAGTAGCGAGGAGGCTCTGCTGGTAGCAAAGAGACAGATCTATAGAGGGGCAAAAAAGAGTTGCAGTTTTCCCTGATTGGCACTGGTGTATGTGTCCTCCTTTCACTCCTCACTACAATGGACCCTATCTATGCAGGCAGTCTCAATTAATTGTGTCGTCTTCCTCTCAAAATTTGATATTACTTTACAAGCCACAGAGAGCAAATTTCCCCCTTCATTTATTTCCTCACTAACTTTAGGATAGAGTCACTTAAAAGTGTTAAATACTGAGATGGGGTGGGGGTGGGGTTGGAGGGCAAGGAATACAATTCTTAAAAGCATGCTGTGTCATCTGCTTCAATTTCTCTAGCCATTTTCAGTGAAAAATTGCCTATACATGCTAGTAGTATTGAAAAGGAAAGGCTAAACAGTTGAAAGAAGTACGTGAGAAGACCTGGCTGAAATGAGCAGAGAGGACAAAGCTAAAATTCTGACACAGTCACGACCAGCCATGGCTGAAAACATGATCAAGAATGTTTCTAGGTTTCCTATGGCAGGTCTGAACTCACCGTTGATGTATTCACCCTTCATAAACCAATCTTCAAGATCCAGATTGCTTCCTCACTGACCCAAATTCAAAAGCTGTAAAATCAACGAAGGAAAGATGAGTGGTACCTTGCATGAATGGTGTTACAGAAGTGCATAGTATCATTTACCAGCATCATCAATAATGAAGGACAAATAAATAATACATTGGAAATAAAAGACCCTCACTGTTGCTACTCCTAGTTTTCCTAACAAGCTGGGTAAAAGTTATTAAAACCAGATAAATCTTATTGAGTGATGAATGCATGTTCAGAGGAAATTCTGCAATATTTTATTACCCTCAAGAAATTTTATGCTATACAAATGTGTCAATCCATGTGTTTGGAAAATACTTTAAATGAATGTGGCTAAAATATTCCTTTATTGTTAGAACATTTTTAATGTCCAGTTTCTTTTTATACACAAATTATTCACCTTAAAATGTGTACTAATTATAGGAACTTGAATAAACAGAAAAATCACTTTTATGCAATCTGATCAAAAGCATGGATTATTCCGAAGTAGGAACCATGGGCTAAAGAAGAATTATATTACTTTATAAATAGACTCTTGGAATAGTATACAACAAGTATTTATTGTATTTCCATGGTTCTGGCTTCAGTGTTCTGTAGATAGAAACATGATGAAAACATTGTTCTTGCCATTTAGGGTTAAGTAGAATGCCGTTGGTGGAATTCCTGGCTTCAGTGCAGGAGCTCTGCATTTGATTCCTGTTCAACACATTTACCTCATGCAAACCCTCCACCTCTCTGTCAGTGGGACTTTTGTATCTCACTGACCACCAAAAGAACAAACAGATAGGTTTTGGAGAACATGCAGCCAGAATGCTCCTTGGAGTTAAAGATGGTGGAGCTTCGTTTCTCTTGCTTTGTGCGTGTTGCTAAATGAGGCTATTCCTTAGAAAAGGATATCATGCTTGGAAAGGTGGAGAGTCAGCAAAAGAGAGGAAGACCATCAATGAGATTGATTGGCATAATGACTGCAGCAATGGGCTCACGTGTGTCAGAGAAGATGAGGATGGCCCCGCAGTTCTTGATGGGCATTTGGGTTGTTTCTCTTTGCCCTTGTAAAGAATGCTGCACTGAACATGAGTATATGTATCTGTTTGTTGTTATGTGCTGTCAAGTCACCTACGACTCACAGCAACCCTATATACAACAGCTCTGAAGCTTGCACTAACCTGAGCCAGTCTCACTTACTCCAACACATCAGCCTCCATTGCCCTAGTTACTGTATCAATCCATCTCATCCAGGGTCTTCCTCTCCTGCACTGTCCCTCCACCATTCTGAGCATGATGTCCTTCTCCAAAGACCTGTCCCCCGTGGCCATGTGTCCAAAGTATGTGAGACGGAGCTTCAAAATCCAAGCCTCCAAGGAGAAACTTGGTTTCATCCTCTCTAAGAGAGATTTGTTTGTTTTCTTGGTGGTCCATGGTATGTTCAATACTCTTCTCCAGCATTACAATTCAAAGGCATCGATTCTTCTTCTGTCATCCTTAGTCATTGCCCAGCTCTCTGATGCATAGCAAGTAATAACAAAGACCATTGCCAACACATTATTGCTTTTCAGCACTCTGGAGAGGTCCCTGACAGCAGACTTTCCCAGTGCAATTCATCTTTTGCTTTTCTGACTTCTGGTGCCAGGAGTATTGATTGTGGAGCCAATCAAATTAATTGTTAACAACTCCAATCTCTATGTCTATCATGATGCTGCCAACTGGCCCAGTAGTGAGAATTTTTGTCTTCTAGATGTTGAGCTTCAAACCATATTGAAGCATACAGTCCTTGACTTTTTGCAGCAATGTGTTGCAATTTTAATTTCTTTGGGATATATACCTAGTAGTGGGATTGTGGGTTCAAATGATATTTCTATTGCCAAACTTCTAAGAAAGTGTCAAACTGCTTTCTATAGTGACTGCATCATTTTACATTCTTACCAGCCACGTGTGAGAGTTCAATCTCTCCACACCCTCACCAGCATTTGTTGATATCTTGCTGAACTTTGCTGTTGTTGCTAGGATGAGATTATATATCATTGTGTTTTGATTTGCATCTCCCTAATATCACATGCTTCTGTTCCTAAAATTTTTCTGTGTCAATCAATTCTTTCTGGAACAGTGACTCTTTGTATTCCCTCCATCTTCTTTTGATGCTTTCTAAGTCATTCGATATATTGCCCATAGCAATATATTTCAGGAAGTACCATCTGAACAGGAGCCAGTGGTAATAAAAGAGGAAGTGGAAGCTGTATTGAAGGCACTGGGGGAAAAATAAGGCCCCAGGAATCAATGGGATACTAAATGACTTGTTTCAATTAACAGGTGCAGCCTTGGATGCACTCAGTCTATGTCAGGAAATTTGGAGGACAGCTCTCTGGCCAACGGATTGAAAGAGGTTCATATTTGCTCCTATTCCTGAAAAGGATGATTCAACTGAATGTGAAAATGATCGAACAATATCATTGATATCACATGCATGCAACATACTGATGAAGAGCCTTCAGAAATAGCTCGAACATTTCATTTATTTCTGCTCTTGTTTTTATAATTTCAGTTTTTT
>NW_006399820.1:14286876-14301206 GCF_000299155.1 Elephantulus edwardii | reverse complement strand
ATCTCTGTAAATGTTTATGAAAATTAATAAAATATAATTATAGAAAAAAAAAAAGAAATAGCTCGAACAGTGCATAGATAGGGAATTGCCAGAAGTTCAAAGGGATTAAGAAGAGGCCGTGGCACCAGTGATATCATTGCTGTCAGATGGATCCTGGCTGAAAGTAAGGAATAGCAGAAGTATGTCTATTTGTGATTAATTGAGTATGTAAAGCTGTTTGACTGTGGATCATGAGAAGTTGTAGCTGATATTGAGGAGAAGGGGAATCTCAGAGCACACAATTGTGCTTATGAGGAACCTATACCTGGAGCAGGAGGCTGTTGTGTGAACGGAGCAGGAGAGCACTGCACACACACACAAACACACAGTGGGCTGCTTGAAAGGGGGAAAGAGGATACTCTCCTAACAAACTATAAACAAACTATATAATAAATATTCTCTGGCAATTTAAAGGGCAAAGTTAATGTTAAGCCCTGAATTGTTTAAGCACAAACCTTTCAACAGGTGTCCTGTTAATGCCAGTCTGTACAAAGAATTTAGAAGACAACTGCTACCTAGCCAACTGCCTGAGAGAAACCCATATTTAGTACCATTTCCCAAAAAGGCAACCTAACAGAATGTGGAAATTATTGAACAAGATCATTAATATGATTGCATATGGTTATGCAAGTAAAAGTCTTGCTAAAGATTATCCAAAATGGCTAGAACAGTACATTGACAGAAAAGTGCCAGAAATTCAAGCTGGATTTAGAACTAGTCCTGGCATCAGGGATAGCATTGCTGAGAGGCAGATGGATCTTGGCTGAAAGTAGAGATGCCAAAAAGATGTCTATTGAGGTTTTATTGACTATGCAAAGGTATTTGACTTGGTGGATCATAACAAATTATGGCTAACATTGAGAAGAATAGAAATCCCAGAACAGTTAGTTGTGCTCATGCAAAGCCTATATTAGACCAAGAGGCTGTCAATCAGAGCATGGGAACACTGCATGGTTTAAAATAAAGATGTGTATCAGGACTGTATCCACTCTCCATATCTATTCAGTTTACATATTGAGCAAATCATTTGAGAGGCTGGACTTTGTGAAGAAGATTGTGGCATCAGAATATGAGGAAGACTGTGTTATGCAGATAAAACAACTTTGCTTGCCAAAAGCAGATAAATTGAAAGCACAGGACTTGCCGCAGAGTCAGACTACACTTTTCAATATGGATTACATCTCAACATCAAGAAGACAAAAATCATCACCACTGGGCCAATGGGCTACATCATGATTGATAGGCTGCTAACTAGACTAGTCAGTTGTTCAAACCAACCAGACTCTCCTCGGGGATGGGGGTGGGGGGGAAGAGCAGCCTCTTTTTGTCAAGATCGCAGTTTTGGAAACCCTGTGAGGCAGTTCTTTTCTGTCCTGTAGGGTCTCTATGAGTCAAACTTGTTGGGGTGGATTTTTTTTTTTTAACTTAAAGAGGAACAGCAGCATATACAAATACTTTATCAAAACTTGGGAATACATCAGGAGGAAAGGGTTCAAGCAATTAAGGCATATTCCAGAGGCATATTATTGTTGATTGCCATTTAATCAACACAACTCATAGTGATTCTATGAACAAAAGACCTGATGCCTTTCTAGAACTATTATCATCTCTCAAAGTTTGTAGAGTTTCCAGGGGCATGTTGTTTAGGAAGTAAATTACTGAAATTAATTACTTGCATTCATTTAATTAATTGTTAACATCTTAAATCTTTTGTAGGAAAGCAATTACCTTCTTTAAGTTAATAGGTCTAGGCAGGATATGTTAGGCTGCCTATATCTTATAAGCCTACTTCTTTCGTAAAATTAACCAGTGAAAACCGTGTGAATCATGACAGAACTCCCTACCTGGGAAGGAACTCAAAACACACAGTGGCTACAACAGTAGATTCAGGCAGCATTCACTCACTCATTGCTGTGGAGTTGGAACCAAATCAAAGCTGCCTTCCAGCAAGTTTTCTGAGGCTATAAATCACACAAGAGGAGACTGCTTATCTTTCACTCGAAGAGTAGCTGGTGGATTTGAACCACCAGATAGGGTAGCTGGTGGATTTGAACCACCAGATAGGCACTAACCTTTGAGTTAGTAGCACAGCTCCCTCCAGACTAAGCCACCAGAGGCCCCAGACTCAAGTATACCAACAATAGTGAAGCTGGTACTAGGGTAGGCCATAATTCATTCTGCTGTACTTAGGATGGCAATATGCTATTATTATTATTATTATTATTATTACTGTTTGCCATCGAGGCCACTATGACTCCTCTAACAACCTTGTGATCAACAAACCTTAAGCTTGTCCAATTCTGTGCCTTCCTCACAATCTCTGTTGTGCTTGAGGCATTTGTTACAGTCACAGTGTCAATTCATGCTGAGGGTTTTCCTCTCTTTTCCTGACCATTTACCTTTCCTAGCATTATGTTTTTGGCCAAGAACTTGAACCTTCCTGACAATATAAATGTCTAAGGGTGTGAGACGAAGTTTCACCATCTTTGCCTCTAAGGAGCACCCTGGTTGCATTTCCTCCAAAACAGATTTGCTTGATCTTTTGGCATTCCATGGGATAGTCAGTACCCTTCACCAAGATGGCAAATCAAAGGCATGGATTCTTCCAGAATCCTCATTCAGTGTCCAACTTTCTGATTCCTAGGAAGTAGTTGAAAATACCATACCTTGGATCAGGTGCCCCTTAGTCTTTAAACTGATAGCCTTTCTCTTTAGTTATTTGGAGAGGTCCCTGACAGCAAAATTTCCCAGGGTAGCACATCTTTTGATTTCTTGACTGCTGTTACCATGGTTGTTAATTGTATATACAAACAAAATAGAGTTGTTGATGACTTCCATCGCTTCTTCATCCATCATGATGTTCCCTACTGATACACTGGTGAGGATTTTTGTTTTCTTGATGTTGAAGTATAATCTATATTGAATTTTGTAGTCTTCGATCTTCTGCAGTAAGTGCTTCAAATTTTCTTCATTTTCTGCAAACTGTTGTGTCATCTGTATAACACGGGTTGTTGATGAGTTTGCCTGAAAAAAGTTCTCAAATTATTCACTCAGCATACACTTTGAATATATACGGAAAAAGAATAAAACCCTGTCACACAACTTTTCTGGTTTTAAACCATGTTCTCTTGTTCTGTTCAGACAACTGCTTCTTGGTCTATGTACAAGTTTCACATGTGCACAGTTATGTGTTCTGGGATTCCCATTGTTCTAATGTTTTACATAATTTGTTATGATTCACACAATCAAATGTTTTTGTATAGTCAATAAAACACAAGTAACCATCTTTCTGGAATTCTCTGTTTTTATTCTAGATCCATTGACTTCAGCAATGCTATCCCTCATTTTACAGTATTTCTGAACTGAGCTTGAATGTCTAGATGTTAGCAGAGTTTCTGAATCCTACACAAGAACGTAGAGATACAAAACAAAGGAAAGAAATGTTGAAGTAGGTGGACTGTGTTCATGCTTTCTCCTGTGAAAGAAAGAAAGAAAGAAAGAAAGAAAGAAAGAAAGAAAGAAAGAAAGAAAGAAAGAAAGAAAGAAAAAGAAATGTTGAAGTAAAAGAAATGAAGAGAAGATTTCAAAGGGGAATTTGAGGAAACAAAGAAAAGTACTAGACAAGAATGAGCAGAGAACAGAAACTGGAGCATAAAAAGGGAAGAATGTGCAGAGCTCGAGTTAGAAACACTTGGCATTTCTCAAGTTGAAAGAACTGAAAACCAAATTCATGCCTAGTCTCACAAAATTGAAGGATTCTATGGGCAAAATCTTTAAAGATGCAGGAAGCATCAAAAGAAGATGAAAGGTCTCTTTTTGTTTCTTGTAGTAATGTTTTGTAATTTTCTTTGAATTGATCCTTTGTGCTTCTGGTTAGGTTTACTACCAAGTATTTAATCTTGTGATTAGCTATTGTGAAGGGTATTGTATTTCTTAGCTCCAATTCTGTATTCTCTTCGTCACTGTAGAAAAATCCAATTGATTTTTTTATATTGATCTTTTTTTTATTTATTTTTTTTAATTTTATTATTTTTGTGTGTGAGTGTACCATCAAATCAGATCTGACTGGTACAGGAGGAGATTGTCCCTCCTTCCCCGGCAGAGCATCTGGTGGATTCAAACCGTGAGCCTCTGGGATTGTAGTTGCAGCTCCTTGCCACTAGGCCACCAGAGCTCCCCTTATATGTTGATCTTGTATCCTGCCACTTTGCTAATTTGGTCAACTATATCCAGTAATCTTCTTGCTGAGTCTTTAGGGTTTTCTAAGTATACTGTCATATCATCTGCATAGAGAGGAAATTTTACCTCCTCTTTGCCAATTTGGATACCTCTTATTTCCTTCTCTTGCCTTATTGCTATTGCTAAGACTTCTAATACAATATTGAATAAGAGAGGAGATAGTAGGCATCCTTGCCTACTTCCAATTCTTAAAGGGAATGCCTTTAATCTCTATCTTTTGAGAACAATGTTGGCTCTTGGGTTTGCATAAATACTTTTTACTATGTTGAAGAAATTCCCCTCTGATCTTATTTTGTTGAGTGTTTTAATCAGGAAGGGTGTAGGACCTTATCAAAGGCCTTTTCTGCATCAATTAATAGGATCATGTGGTTCTTGTTCTTTGCTTTGTTAATGTGATGAATTACATTGATTGTTTTTCTTATGTTGAACCATCCTTGCATTCCTGTTATGAATCCCACTTGGTCAGGGTGAATTATTTCTTTGATATATCATTGGATTCTATTGGCCAGTATTTGATTCAGGATTTCTGCATTTATGTTCATGAGAGATATTGGCCTATAATTTTCTATCTTGGTGTTGTCTTTACCTGGCTTTGGTATCAAGGATATGTTTGCTTCGTAGAATGAGTCTGCAAGAATTCCCTCTTTTTCTGTTTTCTGAAATAGTTTATATAGAATTGTTGACAGTTCTTCTCTGAATGTTTGATAAAATTCACTTGTAAAACCATCTGGTTCAGAACTTTTTTGGCTGGAAATTGTTTTATTACCTTTTCAATTTCGTGTTTTATAAGGGTCTGTTCAGATGTTCCATTTCGGTTGGTGTCAGTTTAGGTAGGTTGTGAATTTCTAAGTATTTGTCCATTTCCTCTAGGTTTTCATATTTGTTTGAGTAGAATATCTCTTGCTGATGGATAGGAAGACTCAGTATTGTGAAAATGACAATATACCAAAAGCAATTTATACATTCAATGCAATCCCAATACAAGTACCAATTTTGTTCTTCAACAAGATGCAAAAGGCAATCTCCAGTTTCATTTGGAATGGAAAGAGGCCTTAAATAAGCAAAGCACTCCTTAAAAATGGAAGAAAGGTAGGAGGCATCTCACTCCCTGATTTCATACTGCCAAGGTGGTCAAGATAGTGTGGTACTGTTACAGTGGCAGACCCATATATCACTGGAATAGAATCCAGAAATCAGCCTATCTACCTATGGCCAACTGATTTTTTACAAGGAGATGGAATCAGTTAAGTGGGGAAATGACAGCCTTTTTAACAAATGGTGCTGGCAAAATTGGAAAACTATGTGCAGAAAACTCAAGCAAGATCCACGCTTCACTCCATACACAAAAATCAACTCAAGGCGGATCATGGACCTAGGACTAAAACCAAGGATTATAAGCTTCTTTTTAAAAAGTTTGGAAGAACTCTAGAAGTCCTAATCTACAACATAACAGTCTTCCAAGCATCCTGGAAAATCTACAATCAGAAGAGGATAAAATAGATGATCGAGACCTTCTAAGATTCAAATGCCTATGCACATCCAAAAACTTCTCCAACAGGCTAAAAAGGAAAGCCACATATTGGGGAAAATATTTGGTAATGAGATGTCAGACAAGGGATATCTAGAATGTATAAAATACCCGAGTACCACAAGAAGATAAAGATAAATAACCCACTTGAAAAATGGGCACATAATATGAACAGACACTTCACCAAAGAAGACTTTCAGATGGCCAACATGCACATGAAGAAATGTTCAAAATCCCTACCTCTAAGAGGGATGCAAATCAAAACAACTATGGGATATCATCTCACCCCAGTAAGAATAGCAAAATTTAACAGAACAGCAAACATCAAATGCTGGCTAGATTGTAGAGAAACTGGAACCCTTATTCACTGTTGGTTAGAGTGTAAAATGTTGCAATCATTATGGAAGGCAGTATGGCACTTAAAAAAGTTGCAAATAGAAATATCATTTGATCCAGCAATTCCATTACTAGAAATATACCCCAAAGAAACCATAACCACACCCAAGCAGATATATGCACACCCATGTTTATTGTGGCTTTGTTCACAATAGCAAGGAGTTGGAACAAACCAAGTGCCCATCAACAAATGAATGGATAGAGAAACTGTGGTATGTTCATACAATGGAATACTATGCTGCATCAAAAAACAAGGAACTCATGCAATATTATGAAAAATGGATGACCCTGGAGGACACTATGCTGAGTGAAATATCTCAGTCACAAAAGTACAATTACTGCATAGTGCCACTGTTGTAAAAGGTGACTAACATAGGGGTTGTGAGGGAGACTAAGAAAGAGGGGATAAATAATGTATACTGCATTGAAATAGATGAGAGAGAAGTGTTTAAAAGGTATATATGATTATGTATTATTGTCATGACAGGAGTCCAGAACAAAGGCTACATAGTGGAATGGACTTGGGGGGAGGGACTGTGAAACAATGAAAGAATTTTTCTTTTACTTTTCAAAGAGAAAAACTAAAAAAAAAACAACAACTAACTAGAGGGGAGGGGTGGGCAAGGAGAAAAGTGAAACAATGAATGAATGAATGAATGAAAATCCAAAATCTCGGTATATTTTCATTAAAATGAATATAATAAAAAAGAAAAAAGAGGGAAAAAACCCAACAAAAAACTGTGAGATATCCCAGTAAGAATAGCAAAATTTAATAGAACAGCAAACATCAAATACTGCCTAGGTTGTGAAGAAACTGGAACCCTTATTCACTGTTGGTGGGAGTGTAAAAAGGTGCAATCACTATGGAAGGCTATATGGATGGCGCTTTCTCAAAAGGTTGCAAATAGAAATATTATTTGACCCAGCAGTTCCACTACTGGAAATATACCTTAAAGAAACCATAATCACTATCCAAGCAGATATATACACATGCCTATTTATTGCACCCTTGTTCACAATAGCAAAGAGTTGGAAACAATCCAAGTGCCCATCAACAAATGAATGGATAGAGAAGCTGTTGTATATTCACACAATGGAATACTATGCTGCATTGAAAAATAAGGAACTCATGAAATATTATACAAAATGGGTGACCCTGGAGGACATTATGCTGAGTGGAATATCTCAGTCACAAAGGGACAAATATTGTATAGAGCCACTGATGTAAAATGGAACTGACATCGAGGTTGAGAGAAGACTGAGAAAGAGGGGATAAATAATGTATATTGCAATGAAATAGATGAGGGAGAGAACTATTTAAAAGGGAGATATTATTAGGTATTATTGTCATGACAGGAGTCCAGAATGAAGGCTACACAGTGGAGTGGACTTGGGGGGAGGGATTGCATAACAATGAAAGAATTTTTCTTTTACTTTCCAAAGAGAGGAGCGAATGAGGTGGGGAGAGAGTGGGCAAGGAGAAAAGTGCAACAATGACTGAATGAATGGAAACTATAAGTCTCTGTAAACTTCCATTAAAATTAATTTAAAAAAAAAAAAGATGAAAGAAATACACATTCACTGTACCAAAAAGAATTGGCTGATGTGCAACCACTTCAGGAAGTAGCGAATGATCAAGAACCCCTGGTAATGAAGAACATCAAGCTAAAGACATTGGCCAAAAATAAGCTCCCAGGAGTTGATGAAACACTAATTGATATGTTTAAATAAACAGATGCATCCCTGGGCGTGCTCACTAATCCATGGCAAGAAATTTGGAAGACAGCTACCTGGTCAACTGACTGGAAGAGACCCACATTTGTTCCCATTCCAAAATAAAGTGAGCCAAAAGAGTGTGAAAAGTATTGAACAATATTAATATCACATGTCAATAAAATCATGCTGAGGAATTTTTGAAAGTAGTTGGAACAGTAGAACAGTACAATGACAGGAAACTTCCAGAAATTCAAGCTGAAATGACCACAAAGCAGAGTCAAACTGAGCTGTTAATCTTTACAGAAGCAGCAAAAACTATAATAGTAACATCAATATGTTTTGGGGTTTGTTAGGTTAGGAATGCTGGGTTTATTTGGATGTCTTAAAGGATTAAGTTCTAGGAGTAATAGTAGACACACTAACTGGAATTTACTAATAATTATTTGAAAGACTCACCCATTGGGATTTTGGTTGATGTTGGTAAACCCCAGCTCTGTTCCCTCAGTTGACTCAAAAGAAAGACATGTCATATTATGACATTAGAGTAGGACTTCATATTAAATAACAAAGCAAAGAGCAGAGACGGAGGGAGGAAAAGATGTAGGTTGATCAGGAGCCAGAGAAGTGAACATCCTAGTAATGACTTCCTTTATTTCATGAACATAAATTTAAGCTGAACATCTCTTCAAGTTTGAATTACTGAGAAACATAATTTCCAATGCTGATTAAGTGGCTGTATAGCTTTATAACTGATCAGGACTTATTACTACAGATGCCAACTGTTCACAGGGTGCTCTGCTTGATGCTTCAGATAAAGAAATCTCATCTTCCTGCCTAAGATTATTCTTTTTGTTGTTATTTCTCCAAAAGAGCCTGACATGGAGATGAATTGGGAACCAAAGACATCACAGACTTCAGAGGATGGAAGCAGCTATTAAGTTCTTCTTGGTCAATTCCACACACATGGATGAGTTACTCCTTCAGTTTCCCCTGTAAGTGTGCACCCACTCTGTTTGGCACTTTTTACCTCCAGAAATGGAGATTGGGTGGGAGCGTGGTTACTTTGGTGACAGGTGTTTCTCTGAGTGCGGTGGGTGGAGGAAGCCATGCTGAGAATTGCCTGTGTGGCTACTTGCTGCTGTCCATGAGCTTTGGGGAATTTCAAGGATTCAGCTTGGATCAAGTTTTCATCAACAAGGTAAGTCAACACATTCCCTGTTAGCTGAAGAGCTGCTCTTTTCTCTCAATACTTGGGTTATTTTAGATGTTTCTAATTTTGTAGTAGTTTGTCTAGTTGGGAATTATTCTTCTATTCTGATATTAACTAATTTATTAAAGAAATCTTATTAAATAAATTCATTGACATCTTTCACAAATATTAATATAGTTTGTGTTTAATTAGGGGGAAATTAGGCATCAGCTACACATTCAAAGTCATTCCTTTGTAACTTAAGGACAGAATTTACCTAATATTGAGAAGAATGGGAATCCCAGGTCATGTCATTATTATATGCTCATACAAAACCTATATCTAGACAAAAAAGCTTTTGTCCAAACATAGCAAGGGAACACTGCATAGTTTAAAAGCAGGAAAGCTATGTGTCAGAGTTGTATCCTTTCTCCATACCTATTCTATCTGTATGCTGACCAAATCATTTGAGAAAGCTGGGAACTATGAAGAAGAATGTGGGATCAGGATCAGAGGAAGACTTATCAGCAACCTGGATTATGCAGATGATACAACCTCGCTTGCTAAAAGGGAGGAAGACTTGATCACTTGCTACAAAAGATCAAAGACTATGGAACATAATATACATGCACACAACATAATATATATGAATGATAAAAATATTAATAAAATTTTTAAAAAGATTAAAAAGTGTGGATTGCATCTTATGATCAAGAAAACAAAAATCCTCAGCATTTGACAGATAAGTAACTCCGGATGTTTTTATTGTTGTGTACCATTGATTTGGAAGTGACCCAGAGCTGATCCTTTAGTGAGTTTTCAGAGGCAGTAAATCAAGAGGAGATTGCCCATCTTTCTCCCATGGAACAGCTGGTAGGTTTGAACTGTGTATCTTAATATTATAATAGAGAAAAGATTAAGTTCTCAACAATTTCATTTAACTTAAATTGGGACCAGCAGTAAGGAGGCCAGGAGATGTATTGCACTGGGCAAGTCTACTGCCAGGGACCTTTCCATATTACTGAAGAGCAATGATATCAGTTAAAAGACTAAGGTGTGCCTGATTTAGGTCTTGGTCTTTTCAATCTTTTGCTATGCAAAAAAAAAAAAAAAAGCTGGACAATGTATAAGCATGCCAGAGGAAAAATTGATGCCTTTGAGCTGTGGTTTTAGAAAAAGAGTACTGAATAGCCTATGGGCCTCCAAAAGAATGAACAGCTATGCCTTGTAGAAAGTGCAACCAGAATGCTCCTTGGAAGCAAGAATGGTGCAGCTTCATCTCACATACTTTGGGCATGTTGCTGGGAGAGGCTAGTCCTTGGAGATGGAAATCATATTTGGAAAGGTGAAGGGTAAGGGAAAGGGAGGAGGACTCTCAATAAGATGGATTGATATGGCATAAGCAAAGACAGGGTTCAAATCTGTTGTTTATAGGGTCACTATGAGTTATATTTGACAGCACTTAACAAAAACAGTTTTGCAGTGCTTACTTAGTTTTCATGGAATATTTTTTTAAATTATATCTTCTTTTTTCTCTCACATTACTGGCAATGAAGAGTTGACAGCACCGAGATAACAGAGGTGCTGGGAGGGTGAACTAATGGTTGAAATAATTCAATATGCCAAGCCCTGTACTATAACATGCAAGAGTGAAATTGAGAACTAGTATTTCTTTAATAATCCATACCTTTTCAATCTATGTGTGGAATAGATTATCTGAAAGGCTGAGCTCTATGAAGAAGAATGTGGCATCAGGATTGGAGGAAGACTCATTAAACAACCTATATTACACAGATGACACAATCTTGCTGAAATTGAAGAGGACCTGAAGCACTCGCTGCAGAAGGTCACGGACTACAGCCTTAAAGAAGGATTGAAGCTCAACATCAAGAAAACAAAGATTCTCACCATTGGTCTGATTGACAGCATCATGACAGATGGTGAAGAGATTTCGATTATTGACAGCTTTTTTCATTTGCTAGTTTCTACAATCAAAACTCTTGGTACCAACAGCCAGAAAATCAAAATTGCATTGGGAAAGTCTGCTGTCAGGGACATCTCCAGAGTACTGAAGAGCAACCATGTCAGTCTGAAGACTAAGGTGTGCCTGATCCAAGCCATGGTTTTCACAATTACATGCTATACATTAGAAAACTGGTCAATGATTAGGGATTATAGGAGAATTAATACTTTTGAATTGTGGGGCTGGAAAAAAAGTATTGGACTGCTAGAAGAACAAACAGGTTTGACCTAGAAAGGGTGAAGCCAGGCTGCTCCTTGGAGGCAAAAATTCTGAAGCTCCATTTGACATATTTTGGTCATGTTGCAAGGAGGGACCAGTTCTTAGAGAGAAACATTATGTTTGGGAGGGTGGAAGGACAGTGCAGGAGAGGAAGACCCTTGATGAGATGGATTGACTCAGTGATTGGGATAATGGGAGTGGGTGTGTCAGAGACAGTAAGGTTAGCTCAGGATAGAGCAGGGTTCAGAGCTTTTGTGCATAGGGTCCACTACTATGAGTCGCAGGTGACTTGAGAGCACATAACAACAAAAATACTATAAAAGAGGAAAGTGTCCTTTTTAATCCTAAAAGACTCTATAAAGAGACCTCCTTATCTGGTTAGAGTCCTTTATTATCTTAGCCTGTTGGGGCAATTATGAGTAAAACCGAATTATCAAGCTGAAATCCTTTCCTGATAGTTATGGTGGCCTCTTCATCCTACAATCCAGAGCTGAAATCCTTTCCTGATAGTTATGGTGGCCTCTTCATCTTACAATCCAGAGCTGAAATCCTTTCCTGATAGTTATGGTGGCCTCCTCATCCTACAATCCAGAGCTGAAATTCAATCCCTCCCATTAACACAATAATAACACCTTCGATCTTGCCCCCAAAATGACCTTTTCAATGAATCGGGAGGAAAACTTGGTTTTAAATATTAACTGAATTACTGCTAGGTTTACTATGAATCTACAGACTTTCCTAGTTCCCCATTTCATTTTCCTCATAATATGATGTATTCAATCAAAGCATTTTCTCCTGAGACAATTCAGACCAAGGAGAAGACTCAGCCAATTCAGGCCCTACAGGTCCAGAAGAACCACACCCTGCATAAGTCTAATTAGCTCCAGGCATTTCTTCTTGATTACCTTTAACTGGGCTAAACTGCACAAAGGGCAGTTCAGAACACCTCACAGAAGACACTAAAACAAGGATAACAGATAGGGGGGCTTTAGTGTACAACAATCATGCAGGCTGCCAGAAATGGCAGCTGTTGAATATTAAGCTGAATCTGAAATCACATGGCCTATAACGAATTCAGAGAAACCTCCATGTCAGTTAACTCTTGAGTTTCACCTATCTTGCAGGCAACAAGATGAACTTATAAGAAGTTAGCCTACTGACAGATAGCTAGATACTGAGTCAGAATAGTTTTAAAAATGACTGCAAGAGAAATAAACCACAAAAAAAGTAGGTCTGATTCATGACCTAAAACTACATCACATATGACAACTACAACAATGTATATGAACGATTGTATAAAACACGAAGTATGCTCACAAAACGCAATGTTTATAAATAAGTATATGCAAACCAATTAAAGGGTTTTGTTTTGTTTTAAAAAAAAAAAGAAAAGAAAAGAAACAAAAGGCCCCACCACTTCAGAGGTTTTCTCCACCAGCTGAGCAGGTACTGCTACTGTCTGTAGGCTTAGATAGTACCTGCTTGCTATTGGGTCCCGCTTGCTATTGGCTGCCAAAGCTCACTGGACTCGGAATGATCTCTATTGTGAATGAAAACACTACAAGTATTTCTGTGTCATTCATTTAAACAAAGAGAATGTCTTAAAACATGACTTGGAAAAACTTAAACTGCGATGTTGATGGAGAGTACTTGAGGCACTGGCTCTGGCTTTGCTCCTGATGGGCTCCATAGTTTTATTAGTTCCCTGTGGGATCTCAGGTCTTGACTCCTTCTGTGGGAACCTGTGCTTGTGTACCGCCCCTGGCAAGGACGCTGGCCTTGCCTCCTGTGGGAGTTGTGACATTGCTTCTTGTGAGGGTTCTGGCTCTCTTTCTCTGTCTTTCCTTCCCTCTTCTTTTGACAGGGAAGAAGAGTCAGCCTCTTTGCTTTTTAGACAATGTTGGAAAAGCTGTGCTAATCCTTGGGCTCCAGCAGTTTGGGCAGACCACCCTGTGGTGGTGGAGCTGCTCCTGTGGCCCGTGGAGGCAGCTGATGAAGACCTGGGAGATTTCTCCTTGAGCTTTAAATGATCTTTTTTTTTAAATGTCCAGGTGTTTTACAAAAGTAGCAAACATTCTCACTTGTAGGCCTGCTAAACTGGGGTAAAACCTGTCTTATCACTCTTATTAACTTTGCTTAGCATTTGCTGCAGCTGTAGGGTTATTTCTTTCTAAGCTCTTTTAATTTTAAACTCATGTTTCCTGTTTTCCCCATCTTCAATCTGAGCTTACTTGTTACTTGCAAGCTACCAAGGCCAATTTCTGTTCCTCAGTGCAGTTCTTTCAATCAGCAGTGCAGAAGAGCTTGGTCCACAGTAGGAGTGAAATATCTGGTGAAGAAACAGAAGAATGCATCCAGTATCCTGCAAAATGCTGTGATTTTAAAATGTCCAGCCATGGCTGTCGACTAGAATCCTAGATCATCAGTGTGATTCTTCAATTCTGAGAAAGAGAGAGAAGTGTTTTATTGTAAACAACCAAGCAGGCTGCCTGGCAAAAACAGCTGTTGAATATTAAGTTGAATCTGAAATCACATAGCCTATAGCAAATTTGGAGAAACCTCCATGCCAGTTAATTGAGTTTCACATACCTTGCAGGCAAAGCTCATTTATTATGCACCTAGAGCATTTACAACTCAATTTGTCCTGGCCAAATAACTGGAAGGGATCTGTATTTATTCCCGTTTCAAAAAGTGACAATTCAACAGAGTGTGGAAATTTTGAACAGTATTATTAATATCACACACAAGCAAGAGCCTGCTGAGAATTATTCAAAACCAACCGGAACAGCACATCAACAGAGAACTTCCAGATGTGCAGGTTGGGTTTAGAAGAGGCTGTGGCGCAAGGGACATTATAGCCAATGTTAGGTGGATCTTGGCTGAAAGCAGTGAGCACCAGGGGAATGTCTATCTGTGTTTCATTGACTAAGCAAAGCCATTTGATAGTGTGGATCACAACAAATTTTTACTAAATTTGAGAA
>NW_006399820.1:14227531-14254950 GCF_000299155.1 Elephantulus edwardii | reverse complement strand
ATTTAAAAAAAAGAATTGATACCTTTGAATTGTGGTACTGGAGAAGAGTCTTGAATGTACAATGAACTGCCAAGAGAACAAAAATGTCTGTCTTGAAGAGGGTGAAACCAAGTTTCTCTTTGGAGGCTGGGATTTTGAAACTCCATCTCACATACTTTGGGCATATGGCCAGGAGGGGTCGATCCTTGAAAGACATCATGCTTGGAAGTGTGGAGGGACAGCACAGGAGAGGAAGAGCCTGGATGAGATGGATTGATACAGTGACTGGGACAATGTGATTAGGTGTGTTGGAATCAGTGAGACTGGCTCAGGACAGGGCAGGCTTCAGAGCTGTTTTATGTAGGGTTTCTGTGGGTGGCAGATGACTCAATGGCATGGAACAACTTCCTTCCTTCATTCCCATCCCTGGTAATAATACAAAAGTTATTGTGTATAAACCTTTCTTTAGATTTTTATAATAGTGGTACTAAACAATATTTTTCCTTTTGTGACCAATTTATTTTACTTAACATAATGTCCTTTAGATGCATTCATGTTATTATGCAGTGTTTTGTGAACTCTTTTTTTTTATTGTTGAATAAGGGATCTCTCCAAACTGTTGAAGAGGAATGGTGTCAGTCTGAAGACTAAGGTGTACCTGATTCAGGCCATTGTCTGATCAATCACCTTTATGCATCATAGAGCTGGATAACGAATAATGATGACAGAAGAATTGATGCCTTTGAGCTGTAGTGTTGGACATGTTGCTAGGTGAGGCTGTATCTTGAAAAGGGACAGCATGCTTGGAAAGATGGAGGGTCAGCAAAGCAGAGGAAGACCCCCAGTGAGATGAATTGACATGGTGACTATGGCAATGGGATCTAGTGTGTCAGAGATTACAGGAATGGCACGGGATAGCGCAGGTTTCAGGTCAGATGTCCATAGGGTCACTATGAGTTGCAGTCAACTTGATATCACCTAATATCAACAAGAAGGGGGCTCTGGTGGCTTAGTGGTTAGGAGTTGCACTGTCAATCCAATGCACCCAGTTCAAATCCACCAGCTTCTCTCTGGGAGAAAGATGAGCAATTTCCTTTGGTGCAATTTACAGCCTCTGGAAACATGCTGTCATCAGCTATGAGTCAGTTCCAACTCCACTCTACACAACAGTATGTTCATTGCAGCATTATTTACAGTAACAAATAATTGTAAATGTACCAAGTATCCATTCAGTGGGTAAGTGGTTAGAGTTGTACATGTCATTTGGTATGCAGATATGGCTGGCTGTTCAGTTAGAATTTAATATCAACAGTGAAGAACTTCAGTGTTGTCCTCCCAAGATATGAACAGAGGCATGTGGGGGTGTGATTTAACCCTGTGGATGGGAGCCTAACATAGTAGAAGCGAGGCTGATGACTACATGTGCTGTTTTCCTCACCCAACTCCATCTGTGAGTAATCAGAACAAGTTGATCACACCATTAGAAGTGTCAAGTCTTGCTCTGCCCCAAATGGGCTGTTTCTAAAAACTTGCGACAATACTGGCATTGCAATGAACCTTCCAGTTATCACAGCGCTTAATTCCTGAGCCACCAGAAGGACTTTGAGCTAATTTTGCTTATACCCAAATACTAAAAGGTGTAACACCTTTTAATAATAAGTAATCCTACATTTGTAAATATCTTCAACAAGAAGAAACACACACAGAAAGTCCTATCTACATTAACTCTTTTTGTTTGGCAATTTCATCCCTGAAGTTAAACATTAATATTTTTTTGCTTTATATATGTTTGCGTTTCCTGATATGTTTTGGAGTAAAGTTAAAAACAAATGTAATCAGCCATGTCTTTGTGCCTTCAATGAAGCAGATCTGAACAGAATAAAATGAACAAAGAGAAAGAAATCCGTAATTAGAAAAGTTTCTAATAACAGGTTTCTACCAGGATGATTAGGAAGCTCACATGACCTAGTCTGGAGAGTTTCCCAGTGCTAACCGAAAGGTGTTGCCCCTCTGGCAGTGTGACTCCATCAGTGACTCCAAGGGAAGAAGGGGAATCTCCTCCCATGTGATTTACAGCCCTGGAAAACCTGCTGGAAGTTGGTTTCGACTGAATGGTGACGAGTTTGAGTTTTGACAAGGAAAATTAGATAGTCATACAGATAGTCCAGGCATTTTTGCTTTCTCTTAGTATTTACTTCTCCCATGGAATATGACTTTCCTTTAATCTTGCAAGTTATAAACAGAGGAGCCCCTGTTGTTAAGTGCCGTTGAGTCGCAGGCGACTCATAGTGAAGGAGAGTCCTCATCGCTTGGGTGTCTCTCATCCTCCAGGTTCATAGGGTTTCTGGAGGCAAGCTATTATGGAAGTGGATGCCACTCCTCCTTCCAAGCTTGTTTTAATTAGGAGCTCCCTCCCCAACTACCCAATGTCCACATTGGGTAACCAACCATTAACACATTTGACACATCAGTGTTACAGTGTTCAGCCTCACAGCAACCACAAGTTATTGTGGTATGGCAACTTATACACCAGGACTATACGACCTAGAGGAATGTCTGAACAAAAACAATGAAAGGCAGGCCTGAGGGCCGCAGATTAAAAGTCACCCAACTTCGGCTTGGTAGCATCGCCTGCTGTCCACTGGGCCAGCTGATCTATGTTGATGTTATTGTTGTTAAGTGCTGTCGAGTCGTAGGCCAACCCTATGAAGGAGTCCTCAACACTTGGGTGTCTCTCATCCTCTCTCCAGGTTCATAGGGTTTCCGGAGGCTAGCTATTATGGAAGTGGACGCCACTCCTCCTTCCAAGCTAGAGGAGCCCCTAGGTGGCACAAATGATTAAGTGTTTGGTGGTTATCAATCAAAAGGCCAGCAGTTCAAAACTGCTCAGAGGTGCATTAGCCAATGCATGACCCAGGGACTCCCTTTATTTAAAAGACTAGAAAAAGGTGTGGCTGAATTAGCATCCTCTGGAAGGGTGCATCACGTGGGTAGTCCACTGGGGGTTGCACTGCTAAGCTAAAGGTTTAAATCCACCAGCTTTGGAGAAAGATGAGCAGGCTCCTCCCATTACAATTCAGTAATTTACTCCCAGTAACCCACTGGAGGGTTGCTATGAATCAGAAGTTAATTGACAGCAGTGAGTTTAATTTTTATTATTATTTTATCATCAAGAGAAAGAACTCTGAGGACAAGCTGTGCTGATGTATAATTTTATATCCTCATTCTTGGCTAATTGCACTCTTTATCAATTGCTGCAGTGAAGTATTTTAGCTGGGTTATTAAGGGGTGTTGGTGATGTTATTAGGTTGCTATCTGAAAGGCTCCTGATTGCAATCCACCAGCCACTTAGTGGGAGAAAGATAAGGGCTTCCTAAGGATTTACAGCCTGGGGAATCCTATGGGGAAGAGCTATTCTGACATCCAGGGTGTTTATGAGTTGGAATAACTCACTGGCAGTGGGAAGTGGTGGTAGTATGTGCCACTGACTCATAGCTGGCCTCCAGTGAGCTTTCAGAGGCTGTAAATCACACAGGAGACTGCCCATATTTTTCCTGCAGCACAGCTAGTGGAGTCAAACTGGTTACTTTTGGTTGGCAGTGCAACTCCTTATCACTAGGCCACCAGAGCTCCCTTGGGATGGTGAGTAGGTTTGGTTTATCTGTGGCAGATCACACATATGGAAAGGTTATGCTGATTCAATAAAAGTGACTAATCAATTACAATTTCTCTTGTTGGTTCAGTTGTTTTCCTTTGCCAAAACAATCTTAGGAAAATAGATCCACTCAGTTGTGATTTTCATAAGCCCTCATGCTGGGCTAGGGAAAGAAAGGATAACAAAGAAACACCAAAACATCTCTAAGGTTTAATTTAGGTAGATATGTAGGAGGACAAAGCCCAAAAGCACTGCTTATATAGTTGTTAAAACACTAACGCTTTCCAGTTTTAAAATACAATTTTAGGCATTATGACTACAAACCCAAACTAGACCTCAATTCTCTCCTTCGGAGTTGTTGATCTTTTGTCCCTCCAGATACTCTGATTTTAAAAGTTACCTCCTCCTTTGTAAACCATTCATTGTTCTATCCCAGTGTCCTCATGAATATGGTCCCGCAAGGACTGTGGAGTTCCTTTCCCAGCGGCAATTGGGTGCTGAGAAAAGCGACAGTGTGCTCCAAGACAAGGAGTTGCCAATCGGACTCAGATTACTGTGATCACGGCACCAAAAACTTCTTCTCTTCGACTGCAGCCCTTCAGTAACTCAGGTACCAGTGAGCCTCTCAGAAGGAAAAAGGACATGTACTATCAAGAATACAGAGAGGGGTGTGTGTCACTAAACATAAAAAAGATTATCACTGCAGATTTCACATCCATTTAAGAGGGCACCTTGCATGCATGAAACAGTGACATCAAGCAGTGCATGCTCAAATCTACAAGTTGTTTTCCCCCTCAGTGGGTAGCTCCTCCCAGCCTCAGATCTACTGCCTTGAAGCCCAATGAAGGGTCAGCAATGGGTCGGTTCTGACTCTTGACATTGAGGAGGTAATAGAATAAAAACAGATGATGAGTAGGCTAAGTTTAGATTTTGGGATTCTTTTTGCAGCTCTCCTCTTCCGGCTCCCCCACATCCTCCAAGAGACTCAACATTCCAGTCCCTACCAGCAGGAGGCTACAGGGATCTCCCTGGGTCTGAGGCCCCCTGGAAGGCTGCTGTGCTTTGGTGCATGCGTGGCCTTCTAGGTTAGGAAGAACTGCTATGACAGATGGCTTTTTTGGGTTTGCTTTTTTTTTTTGGCTGAGTACAGTGTCCTTTATTGATGGTTCATGACAAGATGGGCTCTCCAAGCCCCTCCCCTTTCTCAGGGGGGATTTGATGGAAACTTGTGTCAAGGATGTGAGATTCTCAGTGTGTGGGAGGATCAAGTTGGGGCAAGGACTCCCCAGCAGCTGAGGGTCTCTCTCTCTCTCTTCTAGTGCTATTGCTGGGGCTGGTGGCCATGGGGCTCTTATTCTTTGGAGGCCCTGTGAACCATCAGGTCGACCACCCAGTTGCCGTAGCCAAATTCATTGTCATACAAGGAAATGAGTTTGAGAAAGTGGTCGTTCAGAGCAATGCCAGCCCCAGTATCAAAGGTGGAAGAGTGGGTGTCACTATTGAAGTCACAGGAGACAACCTGGTCTTCAGTGTATCCCAGAATGCCCTTGGGGGGCCCTTCTGATGCCTGCTTTACCACTTTCTTGATGTCATCATATTTGGCAGCTTTCTCCAGATGGCAGGTCAGGTCCACAACTGACACATTGGGGGTGGGGCACAGAAAGCCATGCTGGTAAGTTTCCCATTCAGTTCAGAGATGACCTTACCCACAGCCTTGGCAGTGCCAATAAATGCAGGGATGATGTTCTGGCAGCTCCATGGCCATCATGCCACAGCTTTCCAGAGGGACCATCCACAGTCTTCTGGGTGGCAGTGATGGCATGGACTGTGGTCATGAGTCCATCTACAATGCCGAAGTTGTCATGGATGATATTGGCCAGGGGAGCCAAGCAGTTGGTGATGCAGGAGGCATTACTGACAATCTTGAGAGAGTTGTCATACTTTTCATCACAAACAGGGGGCATTGGCAGAAGGAGCAGAGATGATTACCTGTTTTGCACCAACCTTCCAGTGAGCCCCGGCCTTCTCCAATGTTGTAAAGACACCAGTGGACTCCACAACATACTCAGCACCAGCATCACCCCACTTGATGTTGGTGGGATCTTGCTCCTGGAAGACAGTGATGGCTTTCCCATTGATGACCAGCTTCCCATTCTCAGCCTTGACAGTGCCACTGAACTTGTCATGGGTGGAATCATATTGTAACATAGAGACCATGTAGTTGAGGTCAATGAAGGGATCATTGATGGTGACAACATTCACTTTACCAGAGTTAAAAGCAGCCCTGGTGACCAAACCCGTTTACTGCGACCTTCACCATCGTGTCTCAGGGATGCGGCTGAGGCTGCACAAGAAGAGAGGGCAATCTGGATCAATGAGGAGCAGAGAGCCTGGGTTTGCTTTTTAAACTGAAACATGGGCTCAGCTCTAAAAATCCATGGCCAGGGAGTTGACTCCAAATCCTAATAATCTTGTAGGAGAATCACTCAAAGGATTTCCAATGTTAAAATTTTCACAGAAACATCCTTGTCTTGTTGAGCAGCTACTAGATGGCAAAAATTGTTTATGCAATTGGTTTCTAACCAAGAGAGGTTGTCAAGTCTACTTGGAGGCACTGTGGAAGAAAGGCCTGGTGATCTACTTTTGGAAAATCTGCCACTGTAAATTCTATAAGGCTTAATGCAAATAGGACTAGAGGTGTTACTTGACAGTAAGCTCAAGAACAAATACAAAAAGCCCTCTATCTAAAAAAATTTTGCATCAATACACCCTCATCCCTTAGAGCTTCCAGTTGTATCTTCTCTGTACACTTTTTAACTGTAGAACATCATGTGATAAGAAAGCTTTATACTTTTAAAAAGCCTAACTATGCAACTCATTGTCTTTTCTCAACATCATTTTAAAGCTTGAATATTGTCATTTAAGAAATAATTATTAGCTAGAACAACATAACTAAGTAGAAGTATCCTGCCCTTATTTAACCAAAAGGTATTTTTAAATTAACAGTTATTCTTCCCATACATTGATGCCATGGAAATGGAAACACAAGGCTGTATTTTTGTTATGATAAAATCTGTGTCCAGACAATTATAAACAAACGTGATGGCAATGCTAATTTTAGTTCAGAAATGAACTGTGAAACGCATGCCTATATTTAACTATCTAATAAAGTATCTCCTGAAACAAGTTTGTTCTCTCCTGGCTAAACTGACAAAGGGCAATGTTAGTGACCCGAACACCATGGATAACTCCCACTAGGAAAGGGAATGGCAATGGGATCATTTCCACGTGAACAGTAGGTTATCACTGTTTACAAAGGGGCCCTGGTGGTATGGCATTTAGCATGAGCAGCTACCCAAAAGGTTCACAGGCTAAACTTGTTAGTCGCCCTGAAGGAGGAGGCTATGCAGTCTGCCTCTTTGAAGATTTACAGTCTTCTGAGAAGATTTACAGAACATCTGAGGCAGTTCTGCTCTGTTCTATAGGACTGTTATGAGACGGCATCAACTTGAGGGTAATGGGTTTGGTTTAGTTTAAACACCCTCCTATTCTATTAAATTCAAGTATATTTTGGGGCTGTTCTTCATCTATTTTTTCCTAAAAGTCTGTAAACACAGTCCAGAATAGGCCAGGGTGATTCTTGATAGCTTCAGAAAGGTTACCATGAACAACTGAGGTGGTTGGTGATTTTGTGGTTTCTTTTTTTAAAAACTTCTGTAATAAGTTTAAGAAGTCTGTTTTTGTTTTTTAACAGTGCTCATTAAATCACTTTACCACTATTTCATGAAAGACAGGATAGAATGGGGTTCAGATCCGATGCTCACAGTGTTACTATGGGTTATACTTGACTTGATGGCACCTAACAACACAGCTGAAAGGCACTGCTCCACAGAACAAAGATGGGCAATTTCCTCTCATTTGATTGTCTCTGAAAACCCACTGGAGGGCCAGCTATGAGTCGGTTCTGACTCACTGGCACCAACAGCACTACTTGGTCTTAAGCCTGTTTAAAGCGCATCACCATGTTCAGTCCATCTTATCCTTTCTGCTCCTGCTACCCCTCTAGTGAACATCTGTCAGGAAGGGGACTGGGAACACTCACCCTCCGTCCAGTCTGCTCTCAGACGGTGCCAGTCTTCCCTCTGAGAGGCCCACTCCCATCGCATGTCACCTTCAGCAGGCAGAACACCAAGGGAGTGATTAACAATGTTCACAGGATTCTGGCTTTGCATTTCACTCAACCTCAGTTTTCCGTTTGCCAAGTGCTTATTAACAATAGTACCTGAAACATCTGTTGTGTAAACATGAAATGAAGTGAAGAGTAGCAAATGATTGGAACAGTGTCTAACACATGGTAACCAAAGATGAGATCTCACCCTTTGCCACCAAGCCATGGCAAACCTGTGTGGGATAAAGATGGCCAATCTTCTGCCATCATGTCATTTATAGCCTCCGAAACCTAGTGGTGGGTCACCTATGACTCAGATCTGATTTGACGTTGAGTTACCAGTCACCATGTGTTACAGAGGAGAACTGTTTCATGGAAGCAGGCTGCCAAGTCTTCTTAGTGTAAACACATGGGTTTGAACACTTAACCTTTGTTTGGGTAAGCAGTTGAGTGCAAACTATTTGTACCATTCAAAGCGTGAGGGATTTCAGCACACAGTAAGTAGACCTTCAATAACGTCAGTTGCTTGTATTGTTTACCACCACAGAAACATGCATACTTAAAAATGTGGTAAAGTAGAATTTGATGTGGAATGATGTCAGTTATTAAAGACAAGTGATGCTTTTAGATTCGAATTAAACCATTTGTATTCTAAAACACACAAAAATCTGTACCAATTAAATACAATAAAATTGAAAAATGATATAAATTACAGTTTTCTTCTTTCTTTAAACAGACAATAGTAAAATACTACAGTCAGCTCACTATACACAAAAATCATGAACAGCAGCTTTTCATTAAGGTTTCCAATATCTTCCTCCTTTACTGATGCCGAGGGCTTAAAAGATAAAAGGTACAGAAGGCTGTACACATTTTTCTCTTTCTCAGAACACACTTATAGCTGTACATCTCATCCAAATTACAGAGGCATCTACATAATAGATACAGAAAGGACTTGTGTAAAAAAAATATCCACACACATAATCCTTCCATGGCTCCATTAGTAGAACGTTACCAATGAAGTCATGGACGGCAGGATCATCTACAGCTGAGCCTCTCCTGCAGACATAAGGAAGTATGCACCTGTGAGTAGCTCAACCTATCCTTTGCGCATTTTCCAGAATCAAGTAAAATAACAACAACAGCAAAACCACACCACACACCGCTTACTAATTTGAAACAAACAAAAGACACCTACACAAAAGAAACCCCAAACCAGCACCTCCCCCCTCCCGAATCCCACTCTTGGTATGTCCTTGTGTTTCCTTACAGTAATACTGCTCTCTGCACTCCTCCTGCCTGGCTGGGCTGCACCCACGGAATGGGAAAGCAGGAGGGAGAGCCCGCTCCAGCCACTGCCAATGGTCATGCTACTGTGTCACGTCAGCAGGTGGCCGCCAGGTGGAAGACCAAAGAATATAGCTGTGATATTTTTTCAGTGTGTGTGCTTATGGAACAGGACAGAGAATGGCAGCACATTGTGGCTTGGTGGCCAAGGGAAAGATGGCACCAAACCTGCAGTCAGGCATATATGTACACAAAAAACACAACACATGTGGACAGCACGACGTTCAGTTTTATGTTAAGTTCTTTGGTTATAAAGAACAGCATCCTGTAACCTTTACTAAAAAGAGGGATTTGCAACCTCTTTTTTTGTATGCGGCATATTTCATTTGCTTGTGCCGGAAGAGGCTGCCCGTGTTGCTCTGTAACAAAGTCCAGTACCTTCTGAATTTCTACACTTCACCTGTATCTGCATTTTAGTGTGCAGCCTTGTCTGTCTCCAGACAAACTATAGATACACATTTCATACACATTATATATATATTATTTATAAAAAAGATTAGAGCATTAACTCCCCAGTCTACGGTAAGAATTGATTAAGGGTGTAGAAGAATAAAGTTGACTTGTTCAAATCTGCAGAGGTTTCTACACGGTAAGGGTGTGTAGGAAGTGCAAACAAAAATACTGCCACTTAATAAAATCCAGGATTTTCGGTGCTTTTGCCATCTAGAAATAGCAGAGGCTGCCGATTCACCCGAGTGACAAAGGGCCACTTCTCCCACTCACTCGAAAAGGGGAAGGAGGTGGCCCAGGAGAAGGGTCTCTTCTCTGAGCCAGAGCTGGTCTGAGGTCTGGCAGGGCCGCAGGTGTTGAAGGTGGAAGCTGGTGCTTGGCGGCTGAAACGAGGATGAATGCTGGGCCAGGGCCTGAGGTGCTTGCTGCCTTCACCGTGCAGTTGCAGCAGCTGTGGTCCCCTGGAAGACAGATGCTCCATGAGTTCAAGTATTCGTCCCACCTCCCTGCCCATCGCCTCCATATCCCTTACTGCCCAGGCGAGAAGGTAGGTATTTCTCCCATAGGGATCCATAGGGTGGGGTCTCCAATGAGGTGGGGTCTCTTGTGGAACAAATTCTTGATATTTATAGTAGACAAGGGAGAAACCTAGGTTCACAGTAATGCTTTCAGGATAAGCAATGATAGCAACATCCAACGTTCAAGCAAAAATGTATTTCTGGACCCATATTCGAAGTCATTTCACGGTAAGAACAATCTTAATAAAACTACTGTTGTTATGTGCTGTTTAGTTGGAACTAACCTATCGCTGACCCTCCAGGAGATTTACAGATTGTAAATCACATGGAGGGAGACTGTCTGTCTTTCTCCCTGGGAGAAGCAGGTAGATTTGAGTTGCCTGCTTTTGGGATGGCTGCACAACCCCTGAACCACGAGGCTCTCCACCAGTCAAAATGTGTTCTTATGTGTTTGCGAGTCAGAAGTAACTCATGGCTGACTCTCCAGCGAGTTTTCAGAGGCTGTAAATTGCACCGAAGGAGACTTTTCATCTTTCTCCTGCAGACCAGCTGGTGGATTCAAAACATCTGTCTTTGGTTTGGCAGTGCAACTTATTACCATGTTGAATGGTTACCAGTTAGACCTTAAAACTATTGAAGCAAATTACAAAATCCCCAGAATAAAATGACTGAAATTGATTTTAAAAACCTCCATAAGCCCATCAATCCTGGTACAAAAAATATTTTTGTAAATTCCACTTTTAAGTCAAGACTTTTTTGGCAATGATTAGCTCTTCTGGCACTGTTAAAAAACGCTGAACAAGTCCTTTTCCTACTTGTTGGATTCTAAATAATCCAGAATGCGGCTGTGGCCTCTCTTCTAGAATGTTCGATTGCTACAATGTAGGCCTTAGAGTTCCTGCATTCCAGGGTGGCAGTGGTGGAGTGGGCAGTGGTGGTTGAGGTGGTAGTGGAAGTAGTGATGGCAGTGGGTTGTGGCATGTGAGGATGGCGATAGTGGTGGGCATGGGGCGCTGCTCGTGGTACGGTGCAGTGGGTGTTGGGGGTGGTGGCAGTGGATGGTATAAATGTTGGAAGATCGTCGTGATATGAGTGCTAGAACTATGAACGACAGTGGTGGGTGGTAGGTAGTGAGTAGGGGCAGTGATGGGTGATGGTGGTAGTGGGTAGTGGTGGTGGTACGGTAGTGGCAGGAATAGCAGTAGTGATAGTGCTGGTGATGGTGGGTGGTGTGAGTGGTGGTGGTGGTATTGGAAGTGGAGTGGTGGTGGATGGAAATGGTGGTGATGGTGTTATTAACCTTATAAAGTCTGTTCCACACATCTTTGAAAGTGACTCCACTCACTTTCTCCCACCCCCATGGACAAAGACTAAAGCACATTTAAATTTAAGGGGCACTGCTCTTGAGTCAAGAACAGAGATGCTTGACTGGGTGTGAACTTCTGGGAGGAATGACAGAGAAGCTGATGTAGGCCAGCTACGCTGATTCTGCTTCAGGCACAGTATTAAGGAAGACAAATGAATGTTTAGTTTGCAAAAACTGCAATGAGCAACTATTATTTTCATTTTGGTGGTGAAAGAGTCATTTTGTTATTCTAAGAGATCACTGATTTTGGATTACCAGTTTTTAAAATGAGTATGCTGCATAATAGACCACATACTGAAATTGGAAGGGGTAGTATCAAAACCAAGAGAATTATCTCTGGTTCTGAGGTAGAATTTCCCCTTTTCACACCAGTGGTCTGCTGTTAGTGGAACTCTGAGTGTTCCTGTACACTAAACAAGTTTCAGAGGAGCTTCTAGACTCAGAAAGACTAGGAAGAACAGTCTGGTGTTATCCTTCCAGAAATACCATGGGTCAAAATGGTCAGATCAGCAACTTTGTGCCTGGACCAAGACAGAGGTGGACTTGACAGCAGTTAATAATAAAAGTATTGAAAACAAGGAGAAAATGTTGAAGGGGGAAAACTCCATCAAACCATAATGCTAACTTTCTGAGCCCAAACTAAAGGAACTCTTTACATCTTTACTTCTACTCTCTTATTCTTACTCAGAGGCAGCTGAGTATGGAAAGTAAAAAAAGTGAGAGAGAATGGGAAGATAATGGTATTCAGAAGCAGTCTCTGATACAAAAAATCTTACTGTTAGCTACCTCCCTCAGGGATATTAGTAGAAATCCATTTCACTCCAATACAAAAATGTTTTAAGTCAACTAGTGTAACCTCCAAAAATTGCTCAGAGAATTTACTTATTTCTTTCAAGTACTTTTCTACCTTTAGCATCAAATGATAGTATTTCACTCACAAAAATGATCATGCTTACTGGTCGGCTAGAGACTGGTGCTACCCCTGAGACTATGGCTCTTAGCAGTCCTTTCAGCCTAGAGCTGAATTCACCCCAGTGGCTCGAACTAAACAGAGAAAAGACTGAAGTTGCCAACAATTTCATTTGACTTGAATCCACAATCAATACCAAGGAAGCAGCAGTCAAGAAATAAAAAAAAAAAGTATGACATTGGGAAAATCTGCTGTCACTTTTGAACGTAAGAAAGAGAAAAGGGATGTCCTTTTAAATACGAAGGTGCACCCAACCTACACCATGGTATCTGTAATTGCTTAATTTAAATGTGAAAGCTGAACAGGGGGTAAGGAAGACAGTACTGAAGAGCAACAATGTCAGTTTGGAGACTAAGTGCACCTGATCCAGGTCACAGTATTTGCAATTACTTGCTATGTGTCAAAAAGAGGTACAATGACTAGGGATGATGGAGAATTGATGTCTTTGCGTTGTGGTGCTGGAGAAGAGTACTGACTATACTATAGATTGCCAGGAGAACAAACAAGTTCATCCTAGAGAGAGTGAAACCAGGCTGCTCTTCAGAGGCAAGGATTCTAAGGGTTTGTCTGACCTACTCTGGACATGTTGCAAGGAGGGAAAGTCCTTGGAGAGGGACATCATGTTTGGAATGGTGGAGAGGCAGTGCAAGAGAGGAAGAACCCAGATGAGATGGATTGATTCAGTGATAGGGGTAATGGATCGGCGTGTCAGAGGCAGTAAGGTTAGCACAGGATAGAGCAGGGTTCAGGGCTGTTGTACACAGGGTTGCTATGAGTCACAGGCAACTCGATGGCACATAACAACAACAAAGAAATATTTATGTCTTTGAATATGGTGTTGGTGAAAAGTATTAAATAAACCATGGATCATAAAAAGAACAAACATCCATCTTGGAAGAAGTGCAGTGAGGGAGCTCCTTAGAGGCAAAGATAGTGACACTTCATCTTACATACTCTGGCATGTTGTCAGGAACGGTCATTTCTTAGGGACAGACATCATGTTTGAAAAAGCAGAAGGTCAAGGAAAGAAAAACCCTCAATCAAATGGACCGGTGTAGTAACTGCACAATAGGGCTTAAATATAGTGGAGACTGTGTGGCTAGCACAGGCTTGGGCAAAGTTTTGGTCTGCTGTACACAAGACATTATGAGTCAGAGTTGACTTGATGGCACCTAACAGCAACAACAACAAGTGACAAATAACACCAGTTAAGTACTCCTTTCTTAGAACAATCACCCATAGAAGATCAAAGGTAGCATGCCTAGGTTTAAGACTCTTAGGGCAGGAATGGGTAAAAAAGAAGGATTAATGAAAACAAGATTCAAAAGCAGGATGTGTTAAAGAGTGCTGTTTCAATATGGGGATTATAATAAATGTCATAAAACAAACTGCATAAATGGCCGAATGGAAAACTAATTTGCTCTGTAAATTTTCATTCCAATCACAGTAGAAAAACAAAATCCCCAATTACTATTGTTCATCAATTCTGAGATGAGTGTTTTATCATTTTTGATATCTGTATGTGCCATACAACTGGTAATACAACAAAGTTCAACTGGCAGTATTTTCTTCCTGTCTTAAGGATACATAAAATAGTGGCACATGGAATAACCAAAAGAATCCAATTTGCTGAAATGTGGTAGTTGTCAGTCGGTCCCTCTAGATTGTTGCTGGCTGCTGCTACGTTATTTCTGACTCCACATGGGTGAAAGCAGAGCTGTGCTCCACAGACCTTCCAAAAACAGATCACCAGGTCTATCTTTTGAAGGGTCTCAGAGTGGATTCAAATGGCCAACCTTTTGGCTAGGGGTTGAGGATTTAACTTTATGCCAGTAGCACAAATGTAATGAACACCTCAGGGAATGAATGCGAGATTGATCTTTACCCTGAATGGACATGTGTACATTGAGCTCAAGGCCAACTCCTGTGGCAGCTCTAACCTGCTGGCCTCGGGCATCTCATGGTCCCAGCTTTTGTTTCCATAATAGAGCTACTCTCCCAGGTAGCATCACCTCAGTAGGAGGCTCACTTTCACTTTCAGAAACATAAGGGTAAGTCTTTCCTACTATCTTAGTGGGATGCACATCCTGTTTGGGATGCTATACACTAAAGGATGCCCATTAACAGCACAGAGTCCAAAGGGCTGCCCCTGGATTTCATTACCTGGTCACTGTCTGATGCAGAACGCAGCTGGCCAGGGTCCTGCAGCGCATCTGAGACACTCTTACCACCAGTTTTGCTTGGCAGGCTCTTCCGCTTCAAAAGTTCTCCAGTGGAAGAATCCGTCAAACCGTCAAAGTTGTTCCCATCTGACACACCCATGAATTCTGTGAAAGAGTGGTCCTCCAGGATGTTCGTGGTGTGTTCGATGGTCACCTCCCTGGGGGAGAATTCCTTGGCCGGTGGGCCATTTTTGCTGGGGCAGGCCTCGAGTTCTGAACATGATCCGGTCCTGCACAGTCTTCTGGAGATCTTCTCAGGGTTGCTTTGGGATGATGGGCTCCCTTTGGCTAAGGCACTGTTTTCCTTGAGTGGAACCATGGTTAATTTCTCCTTCACCACGCCTCTCTCTTGTTCGGTCAGCTCTCTGTTTGATGAAGTTCTGCATTCATGTACGAGTGATGGTCCGGAGTGCTCCTGGGGATCTACATCCTTCACCTGGGGATCTGCATCCTTCACCTGAACGGCCAGCTGATCTGAGCTGTCACTAGAAGGGACCACCATTTCGGACAAAGTGGCATTGGAGGCACTATGGGAAAAGTAGCCGCTGGTAATACTGCTGGTGGTAGGGCTACGGGACACTTCTTTTTCCGAAACCCGTGAGTTTGTCAAATCTACTTTAGAAGAAAACCACTCCCTGTTCTCCAAGCTGGCGTTGTAAACACTGAAGTCAGCAAACTCCACAGGTACATAAGGCGGCTGTGAGCTGATCAGCTTCCTGTTAATAGCTTCCAGCTCATTTTCTTCCTCCTCCGAGTCCTACAGAAATGAAGCAAAAATCAGTCATTGACTCCCTAAAGCAACTATACCGTTGAAAGAAATGACAGACACTTTCCTAATAAAGGTATTTACATTCATGCATTTCATGTCTATTTTCTTTCTGAGTTTGGCCAAACGTCACCTACTACCTGCCACACAGGCAAACCTTCAGATATCTATGGGTACAAATCCATTGTCACCTAATATGAAACTATTTCTTCTTTGTTCATTCATTGCTATTTAGAAAGCATTCCTTCTGCTGCTTTAAGAGTCTGAGAGAAACTCAAAGTGCAGCGACTTTTAACTAGATGCTCATGATTAGTCTTTATTTGTGGTATCTTTTCTCTGTTCATTAAATAAGTAGAACCCTCCAGAAACAGAGATGACTTGCTTTCCATTTGTTCTTACAATCCTTCCTTTCAAAAGCAAAGTAAAGGTCATTTGTGGAAAGTTTCTGAGCTATTCCATGGAGGAAAAAGGCAGTGAAATAAAGACCTCAGCAACAAAAGGATAAAGAGCACAATTTCAACATGAGCTCTGGGGCAAGGGGTCATGCTGCCAATCCAAAGGCAGGCAGTTCAAACCCACCAGCAGCTCGAGGTGGGGTGGGGTGGGGTGGTGGTGGAAGAGATGGCTAATCACCTGTGCTATTTAAAGCTTTGGAAATCACTTTACAGGGTCAGTTATGAGTCAACTCAATGGTAATGAACTTGATCCTTAGTATTATGTCAAACACAGCAAGCCTGCAAAATACTAACAACCCAAGTGAAAATAATAGTTTTCTAGGGTTTTTGAGGAGCATGAATAGAGGATCTGGCTAGAAGGCAAGAAAGGAAGAAAATTAAAGTATAATCTCCTTGGTCATCCAATAGCTGGGATTTTTTGTTTTGTTTTGAGATCAAACCATTTTATTCAGAGGTTTCAAGGGAGGAGCCAAAGAGTCAGGAAAATGAGGTTTGAAGATTGTGGTCTGACCAAGATCTCTGGTACCTTGGAGATGCTGAAAGCCCAACAGCTGTTTATAAAAACTGTTGTTATGTGCCTTTGAGTAGAATTGACCCACAGCTGATCCTCCAGTGGGTTTTCTGAGGCATTTAATTGCATGGTGGGAGACTGCCCATCCTTCTCCCATGGAGCAGCTGGTGGATTCAAACTGTGTGCCTTTGGTATTGCAGGACAGCTTCTTACCACCAGACCACCAGAGCTCTGTTATAAAGATTAGTGAGTGTCAAAAGAATGAACAGATATGTCTTGGAAAAGGTATGGCCAGAGGGACCTTTGGAGTCAAGGATGGCAAAGCCTTGTCTTTCATGCTTTGGACATATTGCTAGGAAAGTGATACCATCCTTGGAAAGGTGGAGGGTCAGCAAAAGAGAGGAAGACTCTCAACAAGATAGACTGACATGGTATTTGCAACAATGGGCTTAAGTGTATCAGAGATGATGAAGATGGCACAGGACAGGAGAGGATTTAGATCTATTGTTCAAAGGGTCATTATGAGTCATATTCAACTGCACCTGAAAACAACAACAGTGAGTGTGCAATCTCATATGAGTTATTTTGAGTAACTTCATCGAAGATATTTTTAAACACATAGGTATTTTATGGTTAAGTAAAACTAGTGGTATTGCTATCTAGTCATTTCTAATAACTTCACACATACCTGATATTGTGCCAAAAAAACCCTTTTCTTTCTTTTTTTTTAAAAAACCCTTTTCTCTTTTTAAATGTGACCTTTTTCAGCTAATATCCACTGAGCATCCACTATGTACTAGTAAAGTTGTTAAGTAGTTGGATTGTCAATAGCATGCGAAATAGATATGATCCCAGCCCTCAGGCAGTTCCACAATGCTAGGTCCTTGGTTTCAGACTAATCCTGGACACACAGTAGCGCTTGGATGTAGGAAATGTCATTCAAAGTAGAGAGAACGAGAAACCACAAAAAAGTTAGCTCTCTTCCACGGTCATTTGGTTTAAGAAATTAATGAAAATGTTCATACGTGCATTTGCATAAAAATTAGGAGCCAGTATATCCCTGGGACCAACATATCAATCTTCTTAATGAAAGTAACATTTAAAATGTTAAAAAAAGGGAGAGAAAGGCAGGCAGAGAAACTGGTTGAGGCAGAGAGACTGATTGAGAGACTGGTCACGTCACATACAAAGCAGATGAGCGTTAACAAATAAACAGACATTTCATCTATTGAATATTCTACATCTGATAAGATGGTAACACTTTAAAAAAGTTAAGTTTCTCTTTTCAGTACTGACTAGTTTTTAAAATAAGATGACTATAAATTATGTAAAAGCATCAGTAGCCTTATTTCTTTTGGTTATGAAGAATGGCTACTTGTTAATTTTAGGAAATTTAGCATGAACATGTAATATTATAAGCCCACAACTCAGTCAAGTATTTTTTTAATATTAAATGTTAGCAATCAATTTCCTAAAATTAGCATAAAATTTTTGATAACACTCACCTCTTGTTGTCTCATCTTTAAGGGAATTCTAAATTAAATTTTTGTTGTTAGGTGCCTTTCAGTCAAGTATGACTCATAGCAACCCTATGAACAAAAGATCTGAACCCTGTTCTATTACTATCCTACTTTCTCTAATGCACATAGAGTTTCCAAAGGCCTGCTGTTTAAGAAGTGGATGCCAATCCTGCTTTCACGCCTGTCTTAATCTGAGAGCTCTACCAATCTCTGTGCACCATGAGTAATCATTACGGCATTTGACACACCAGTGGTACAGCATTAAGTATTGCAGCTACCATAGCAACCCCAAGTTATCTCAGTACAGCATACTGACAGACCAGCGCTGTACCACTTAGAACAATGTTCTTCCCAAACACAATTAATACCAGGCCCAATTGCCCAAGCGACTTTTAAATACAAAGGCCCACCTGATTGTCAACAAGAGGTTTCCAGCCCATTCTTGATTGTTAGCTAAATCCAGGCAACCAATCAACTCACAGACAATTGTGAATAAAATAAAAAATGACCAAAATTATGTAGCATTATTTAAAAAGAAATGGAAAGAATACTGAAGACAGAGTAGTTAAGTGTACAACTGCTAACTAAAAGGTCACTGAGTCAAATTCACCAGCTAGTTTGTGGGAGGGAGATAGTGGCAATCTACTTCTGTCATGATTACAGCCTTGGAGATTTTATGGGGCATTCTATTGGATCACGATGAGTTGGAGTTGACTCCATGACAACAGGTTTATGAAAACCTTTTCTCCAGGTGGGGAGAACGCTTATAAAAGATACAGACTGGACAAAATTGTCTGAATCAGTAGCCATTACTTATATTTTCTACATATTGTCATATTTAGACTTAAAACTGAATTTCAATTCTATGTTTATATATTTTAGATTACCTTTTGACATAAGCCAGCAAAGAAATAGAATTCTCTAAGTTCAAGAACACCTGATATGTTTTATTACAAAAAATTAACTTGCTACAAGGAAAATAAAATTTCCAGATGAGAATTAGAAATTTGGGATACATTTTATGCCTGAAGTTCATGCTTCTAAAGACTGAGGGCCGATCCACTGTCATTAAGTGGCTTCTGTCTGATGGAGCAACACTGAAGGACGGAGCAGAACTGCCTTGGGGGGTTTCTAAGGATGTAAATCTTCATGGAAGTAGATGGTACGTACTTCTACAAGGTAGCTGGTGGGTTAAAACTGAAGACTATTGGGTTAGCAACAAAATGCCTTCATTATAGTGCCACCAAAGCTCCACTCAGGAGAAGCAAGGTATCTTAAACCACAGCTTTGCTGAAGGAGACAATAAATTCTGAAGTCAAACAGAAAAGACTTAATAGGTATGAATTTTCCACATTATTTTTTTTTTAAATTTTCCACATTATAAAGATTAAAAACTTACTCTTAAGGGATTAGAATAACCATACCAAAACATTTCAAATAAGGAGAAACATAGCAATACACTTAAAATATCCTACTTGAGGGTTTATTTCAACTCATAGTCATCCTACAGACCAGAGTACAGCTGTTCCACTTGGTCTCCAAGGCTGTAATCTTTATTGAAGCAGACTGTTGTACTTTTCTTCCACAAAGTAGATTATAAGTATCAAATAGTGGACTTTTAGCAGCTGAGTTGTTAACCACTGCCCCACTAGGACTTCTCAATAATGTGCTTATGAGGGAATAGATGATCCAAAGAAAAAGACTAAAAGAGTAGAGATAGCTCATCCTCACAAAAAAACACCAACAAAAAACCCAACAAATCACAACACACACCACCGAAGTTAAACAGATGCTAAACATTTTACAAGATTTAAAAGGAGATGGAAAGTTTCTTCTTGCAGGAGAAAAGAGAAGACTTCATTGGCTTAAGTTGCATGTTGAGGGAGTCTCGTTAAGAAAAATGAATTGAATAGTTCTTAACTTAGTCTCATAAAGACAAATACTGTATAGGACTATTATTGTAGAGCATGTACAAGGATCCAAGGGAGGGGGAGCTTAAATATAGGGTTGCACAATATGATGGGTGGAGGGAGGGATTGTAAAGGAAAGGGGGAAGGTCGGGTGTGAAAAACAATGTATATGAACTTTGTATGTAAACGAGTATTTAAAAAAATATTTAAAAAATGAGTAAAAAAAAAAATTAAAAAAAAATGAGTAGTTCTGAGATAAAAGTCTGTATGTCTAAGCCAGAACTTTCTCAACAGGCAATATAAGCCAATGATAAATAATATTTTAGGCATAAAAGTCTTTCACTATACCATAATGAAGACTAAATGAAGGAATTCTTACTATTCTTATTCCTTAAATAGAAATAAAGCAGAGGGTAGAGTCAAGTTCCCAAGCTTCTCTAGTGCTAGTTAGTGTCTTTATGATTTAACTTCTGCAGCTAATGCAAAAACATTTTGATTTTAAGAAGGGATCAAAAGTCACAATGCAGTGACTTTTCAGGGAGTTTCACTTTATGAGTAATTTTCACTCCAACTCTAATCAGGGCTGGGCCACCCATCCGAGAGAGATGGTCTGTGTTCTGGACCATTAACCAGAGACTTCCAAGAGTTCTGTCCATGGCCCTTAAGAGCAAGCAGCACTTTGGTAGAAAGCTGTGAAGCAGCAAGATCTCTGGAAACTGGACCTGGAATATCAGGACTTAGTCTATTCTGCTGAAGGAGGCGGCTCCTTGTTCCTCTACCTCATTACCTGTGTGACTAATTACCTGGGCAAGCCACTAATTATGGAATGAACTATGTCCCCTATAACACATGTACATAAAGACTCACATGTATATGAAACTCTCCCCCAAGAACTGATAAACCAAGTTAAGGATTAAGGGTGGAATGAAACACTTTTTAAACACAGCATAGTAGGGGAAGGTTCTCTAGTGTGTGATCTGCAGAAGAGGAGGAAAGTAAAATGGGGAGTGAGGGTGGAGAAAGAGGAGCGGACACTTCAGTGCCACTAAGAAATAATCACCAGGAGTGTTATGCATCCTTGGGAACCTGAGTTCCTATGCTAGGAAGATTCTCAATTCAATGCAGGGAAGACTAGGACATGTGGGATCCTCAAGGAAAGTCTGGCCCACAGATGCTGAAGGAAATAGATACCTTCCTCCAGAAATGGCCAAGAGAGAGGGTCCTGCCTGTGGCAGCTGGCACTCTGAACTTAGACTTCCAGCCCTGAGCTCTGCTGGCCTAGTGGCAAGAAGCTGTGCTGCAATCCCGAAGGCATGTAGTTCGAGGCCACTAGCTGTTCCATGGGAGAAGATGGGCAGTCTCCTCCTGTGCAATTAACTGCCTCTGAAAAGCTGCTGGAGGGTCAACTATGGGTCGGCACTGACTCAATGGTAAACAATAACAACAATAAACTCTAAGAAAATAAGTTTGTTAAAGCCATTCATTTGTGTTATCTCTGTTACAGCAGCACTAGATATTTAAAACATCACTAAAAACTTTGTTTCTACTTCTATAAAATGAAAAGACTGAATGGTGATAGTGTGTGTACTGGGAGATGATCTTTTCTCTGCTATCATCTCTGCTACAAGACTTTAAAAGTAGGCTTTATAGCACACTATTGTTGTATCTACCATCTCTTATAACACATGAAGTACATTCTTTATCTTCCTAAGTTGGTCAGACAGTGAAATTTTACATTATGAATCAAGTGCAAATTACATTTATATGAAGTTACTTAGTAAAGGAATGAAACCAAAAGCCAATCCCACCACATTGGAGTCAATACCATGTTATAGAGAAGCACCACTGAGTTTCTGAGGCTGTAAATCCTTATGGGAAGAGAATGCTTCTTTCTCTCAAGGAACAGCTGGTGGATTTGAGCCGACTTCTTGTCCAAAGCCACCAGAGCTCTTTAATACAAAAACTAGGTGGGTTAAAAAAAGTAACAGGAACAATGTGTTGATTGACATTCTTGAAAATTATTTCAAACTCCATACCACTAATTAACCCAGGATTTTTCAGCAATGGAATAGAAAGAAAAGTGAATTAGGAGCCAAGAAAGAAAACAACCAACATAAGAATGGAAATACGATTTCCCAAAGAGGAACAAAAATCTCAGATCAAGCAAGCAATGTACCTAAACTCTTATCAAAATATCATAGAAAAGTTGTTATCATTATCACAAATAAATGAAATAGTCCAGCAGCTTTTTAGGGAAGACGCAGGCACGGTAAGTGAGTTTTCTGAGGAGAGTGGAGGCAGTGGTCTCCACTGAGTCCTTGCAAAGGAACACGGTGCCATCAAAACTTCCCTAATGTACTTCATGTTACATTTGGTCACACAGTCTCATCACTGCCTGAGATATCGCAGCTTAAAGAGAATCTGGTTCTATCATACCCTCTTCTAACAGAAAACATTGAAGTGGTTTGCTTTTAAAAATATTCTGTGGAAATTATAATTTTCTGGTGGCCTACTGGTAAGCTGTGTGGCAATCCCCAAAGCACTTGGTTTGAATACACCAGCTGTCCCAAGGGCGAAGGATGCACAGTCTCATCCTGTGCGATTTGCTGCCTCTCAAAACCTTTTGGAAGGTCAGCAAGGAGTTGATTCTGACTCAACAGCACAATACAACAACAATTAAGGAAAGGATAAAAAAAGTTCTATGAGTTGTAAAACTATTTGCTGATCATTCTCAGAGGGTTACCTGGCACAGTATCCTGATGGTATCTTGTCTTGTACCATAATGTATTTTTAAAATAGGTTTACATTTAGTGCCTCTGTATTCTGGTTGTGTCATATGAAGAGACAGGCCCCATCATTCACTGAGCCAGAGAATATGGAGGGGAAAGACACCAGCAACTTGGCCTTCTTAGTCCAGGCTACTGCCCTTCTTAACCAAGCAGATGGCAGTCAAGTAAATGACCGGGCAGGCAGCTCACTGTGATTCTAGGATGAGAAGATTGCTGTTGACATGCTCATTTTCCTCCGCCAGGAACTAGGACACCAAGGCTTTGGGATATAGGATAAAGAGAATGTAGAGGGAAAGAAGAAGTATGCCAATGGTGGCTTTCCTCTTTTCTTCAGTAGGCAGGAGGAATAGAAGGCCACTTCTAAAGATCTACCAGCAGCCAGGCATGCAGGTGAGTGGCCAACTGCACGTCCGGATGAAGGTCCGGTTAGTTTCACACAGTGGGCACAAGCAGCATGTTCTGGAACTGGCAAAGGCGACCACACTAATGAGCCTTTGGAATGAATGCAGCATGCTGGAATTGGGGAAATGAGATTCCCCAAGCTCGCCAACACAGCAGATCCTCTGCAGACGTAAACCCCCAGTAGCCCAACTTGCTTCAAGCTGGTGTTACGTTTCCAAAACTCAGGGAGCTGTGTGAAAGTGGGAGCGGACACACACTGTTACCGAATCCTTTCCAGACTTGAGGATACACAAATTAAAAGAGAAATTTAAAAATGGAGATCTAATTTATAATTTAAAAACATACGGCCATCTGGTGTTTTAAAAAATCATTTCTCAAATCTGTAATTTTTTTTAAAAAAACCCAAGTGCTAGGGAATGAGGCATAGCAGGCAACATTTCAACCAATCAGAGCTGAAACAGACACAAGACATCCTGAATGCAAGGCCAACATCAATGAGGGCAGACTGTATTTTGCCAGCAGGGTATAAAGGCCACCGAGGAACCGCGATGATGTGATGACGGGTAATGATGGATGGGAGTGTGGCTACAAATGCAGAGTTATCTTGGAAACAGCATCAAGCAACATAAAAAAGCTTTCAAACACACTCACAGCTAAAAGCATAATTACTTACTCCAAGTAAATTTAATTCCTCTAGGTAGATTAACTTCAGAAGCTGGGTAATACGTATAGGTGTATTAGAAATATGTCAATTATTAGATAAAGAGTTATCTTTGCTATAATTTCATTAAGACTCCAATCATTACAAGTGTCTTTCCTCCTTTTTTCTACATGAATCAACAGACCAGAATCAACACTTAAAAGAATCACAGGTCACAACCACATACATGCAAAATTTCATCAAGTCATTAATGAACAGATTGACTAACAAGCACAGTTTTGAAATGTCACTTAAAAAAACCAAAAAGACACTCAAAGCACATCTTAATTTTTTTCTAAAGATGATTGTTGTGAAAGGGCCTTAAACCCACCACCAGGCAATATGACAGAAATGGTTACAGAACTTACAATCTTCTTCTCACGTTTGCTACTGAGTTCTACTGGCATGATGCTGCCATTGCTTCCTGAGGGTACAATGCAGCCAGGGTTATGTGCCTGAGATGAAGGCATGCTCTGCAAAGGTTAAGACACACAGATGCATCACACACAACAGACGATGACAGTGAAAATATCTAGTAAGTACGTGCAAGTTAGAAAAGTAATGCATACACTTTTATTACAAGTGAGGCATGCAGCAACTGATTTTGCAGGCTAGAGTGAAACCACTGATGATATCTGGCAAGATTAAATGAGCTTTGGTAGCAGAAAAACACAACTGGCTTCATCAAATTGAAAAAAAAAATAGCTGCCTTTAATATTTTTCAAATGTCCAAGAAACATTTCTCTCAGTTGAAGGAAAAATTACCATGTAAAAGGCATACACAATGAAATAAAACCACCATCAGGTCAGAGGGGAAAAAACCCTACCACAATCTTGCATGCTTATGAATGAGGCATTCCAGAATGGGATTCCTGGACTGATACAATCCATCTATGTCCACATGCATCATACAATTGGTTAGTTAATGCAAACTGCTACTTTTCCACAGGCAACACTGAGTGTCTTTCTATTCTGCAAAGTACAGAGAAGGCAAGCATTTACCTCCTGGCTTAGAAGAGGCCTTGCTTCAAGAGCTGTTCTTTTCTTATGCTCCTCTTTTACAGGCATTAAAGGTTTGAAAAACTTTGGTGGCTGAGGAGAGAATGCTTTGAAAGGGCTGACCATTAAGGCATGAGGATTCTCTGCTGTGCAACCTGGGGAAGATAGAAAAGCATGAGTTGACAGGTACAGAGCACTGGAAACACAGCAAGCAGGTGACAACCTCGTCATAGGAATACATAGTGTCACACAGAAATGGAGGAGATGCCTATCAACAGGTGAATGGATAAACAAAATGTGATATATACATACAATGGAGTATTATTACCCAGTCAGTAGGAGAAATGAAATTCTGATACATATTACAGCATGGATGAACCTTGACAACATTATGCTGAGTGAAAGAAGTCAGACACAAAAGTTTTAAAAGATAATGCAATCTTATTTTATGAACTAGAGATCAGGCAAATTTATACAATGTAGACTAACGATCTTCAGGGTCTGAAGAGGAATGGGAAGTTACTGCTGCAAAAGTAGAGTTTCTGGTCAGGGAGAAAAGAAGGTTTTAGGAAAGATATGGCAATGGTTTCCCAACATTGTGGGTGTGACTGATGCAACATGACTGTATACTTGACATGGCTAAAGTGGCAAATTAGATGCTGTATCTATCCCACCATAATTTAAATAAAAAAGAACAGAAGAAACACCTGTAGAGCCACAACATAGTAATAAAGGGCTGGTTGGTCAGAAAAATAAACAAAGCAAACCACCACAGGCAATTAATGTGACAAAAGATCTAGGAATGGTTGTATGAAAAGACATTATGATTCTTAAGCTTCAGTCAAATAAAATAAATAATGAAAAAAAGAAACCAAATTTTCTACCTTTTTTTAAAGACATAAGGAGCCCTGGTGGTGCAGTGGCTAAGCATTTGGCTCCATAAAAACCAAACCAAACCAAACCAACCAACCAAACATAAAACAACTTCATCTTTCTTCCGTGGCTTGCAAGACAGAGTTGGGTCTCACTCACCAGACGACTTGAACTCACACGGATTTTCCATTTCTCTGACTTCTCAAAGCACTTACTATCTGTACACTCCTTTTGGAATTATTTCATATCTTGCTTTCTATCTTCCACAGTTAAATTTTAAGATCTAAGTTTGTACTAAGGAGCTCTGGTGGCTTTGTAGCAAGAAGCTGAGCAGCAATCCTGAAGGCACACAGTTCAAGGCCACTAGATGCTCCACAGGAGAAGGATGGGCAATCTCTTCCCATGTGATTAACCTGCTGGAAGGTCAGCTTTGGGTCAGTTCTAACTGTACAGTACACAACAAGAACAATTTGTACTAGTTTATATCTGCAAATCTGTAAAGCTCATCAAAGGCCTGAATAAGTATTGCATATATTTTCTTAAAAACCTCTCCACTCAAGTGACCCTGCTTTACCTGAATTATGAAGGTCAATTCTTTCTTGTTTTTACTAACTTCTAACTTTTGGGGGCCTCTTTCCCATTCTGTATTTTCTTCCCAATACGCTGATGCTGTTGTTATGTGCAGTTGAGTCGCTTGTGACTCATAATGAGCCCATGTACAATTGCCCTAAATCCTGCTCCACCCTGTGCCAACTTTACTGTCTCTGACACACCTACCCTCATTACCCTAGTCACTGAATCAATCCATCTCATTGAGGGTCTTCCTCTCTTTCTCTGTCCCTCCACTCTTCCATGCATGGTGACCTTCTCCAATGACTGGTCCTTGTAACGTGCCCAAAGTATGTCAGATGAAGCCTCAGAATCCTTGTCTCCAAGAAGCAGCCTGGTTTCACCCTCTCTATGACAAATCTGTTTGTTCTCCTAGCAGTCCATGGTATAGTCAACACTCTTCTCCCGCACCACAGCTCAAAGGCATCAATTCTCCTTCTATCCTCCCTACACACTGTCCAGCTCTCTGATGCATAGCAAGCAACTGTAAAGACTATGGCCTGGATCAGGTGCACCTTAGTCTCCAGACTGACCTTGTTGCTCTTAAGTACTCTGGAGAGGTCCCTGACAGCTGACTTTTCCAATGCAATTCATCCCTTGATTTCCTGGCTGCTGGTACCAAGAGTGTTGATTGTGGAGCCAAGCAAACTAAAGCTGTTAATAATCTTAATCTCTACAATGGCATTTAATAGGTAAAATAAGAGGAATAGTTAATAGATAAAATATTAGCATATTTAGAGAATATTTTCCTTTAAAGGTAGTTATGATGTTGTCATTAACTAAGCTAATTTCTGGTATGACTGATGAAATTTCTTTAAATATTAGTGGTATGTTCTACGAAACCATTTGGTAGACATAATGAGAGAGGTCATGTTTTTGGAATAAAGAATAATGTCTATTTAAAGTGCCATTAAAAAAGAAAAAAATCAAAGTATAATGTGCTAAGATTTAGTTGTATCTTAAAAGTAACTTCAAACTCATGAAATGATATAGAAAAATAATCTGAAACTGCCAGGTGTTAGATAAAAACTTAACATTGGTAATAGGATATACATTGAGGGGAAAAAACACCCTAAAAAAGTAATCAAATAAAAGAACATGATGTGCTCTGTTCAAAAAGAGAGTTTTGGATCATTAAGCATATTGGAATTCCAGATTTGTATCTTAGATGCTAAGACTTTTTTGGTATGTGCTTTTAGTAATCATAAAG
>NW_006399820.1:14189793-14227370 GCF_000299155.1 Elephantulus edwardii | reverse complement strand
AGCTGTAGTCAGACATGTCTAACTGGTTCTCTGACCAACCCTAGAAGGTAAAAATGTGGGTTAAGTGTAATTAAGTCCCTTTAAATTCAGAAATGAAGCTCAGAATTCAGTTTCTTCACTCTTATTTTTAAATTCAGGCATGTGCCCTACTTTTTTTCTACTATGAACTAATTCAAACACATAGAATGTGTGTGTTATGTGTCTCCTTTATTCTATCTGTGTGTGTACATTTACCTCGGTATACGATTTATGAAAATTCTGCACCAAATAAAAAATGAATACTATCCAAGGAATGCAGAAATGTCTTATTTTATTGTATCTGATTGGGATTTAATAAAACCACTATAAGGAAAGTGAAATTCTCTTTTAGGCACCTATATGATCCCGCTCACCTTCTTTCCTCCCCAGATGCAATTTCTTTAATGAATTTGGTATACAATGAGGGTGACTATTAGGTGTTAGGTGCTGTCAAGAAGAGTATAACTCATAGTGATCCTATGAACAGTGGATATGAACCCTGCCCTACAGGGACTATATAACTTAAAAAGCAAACAGAAACATCGTTGAGGTTGAAATAGTTCTATTAATAATTTTGCCTAGTCAACAATCATAAACTGGGAGGGTCACAGGCAAATCCAGTGGTGCTGTTACATTTGCATGAGTGAGATTTAAAAGTTTTAAAGGAAGGAGCTCTGGTGGTTTAGCAGGAAGGAGTTTCAGTGCTAACCCAAAGGCTCCCAGTTTGAATCCACCAGTTGCTCAGTGGGAGAAGGATGATTAATCTCATGCGATTAACTGCCTCTACACCCCCACTGGAGGGTCAGCTATGAGTCAGTTCTGACTTGATAGTTTACAACAACAACAATATAGCACTGTTGTTGTTTATCATTGAATAGAAACAGACCCACAGCTGACCCTCCAGTGGGTTTTCAGAGGCAGTAATTGCAAGGGAGGAGATTGCCCATCCTTCTCCTACAATACAGAACTACTATAAAGACTCATTGCTATTGAGCCAGAACTGGCCCATCGCTGACCCTTCAGCAGTTTCCAAGGCTGTAAATCACATGGGAGGGGATGAGATGGGGAGATCTTTCTCCCTGAGAGTTATTAGAGGATCTGAAATGCCAGAGGCACAGCTTTTGGGTTATCAGTGCAATCCTATGTAATCTGGTAACTGTGTCTCTCGCGCCCTCATTAGTGTACCAAAGGGTGGAGACTCCTTTTGTATATAACTTAACCTTATTTACTCTTACCTCAAATTCTCAGGAGTTGTTTGTAAGGTTTAGATTTTAATATTCTTGAGGATACAATCTGTATTTATTCCTTTTGCATTATCCATACTCCTTATTATATATACTATCTTAGATACAATTTATGCTCAGGAAGTATTTACTGACTAAGATAATATTACAAATTACTCCCAATTAAAAATTCCCAATTGTAACCATTGAAATAATTTTGATTTTGTTATGGTGAGTGAAGCATCCTATTTATTTACTTGAAACAGACTCATAAAAACAAATATTTTAGTTATGTGTATACAGAATGCTAAGAAAAGCTATAATATTGAGATTGCAGAGAAACTTCACAGCAAATATTTTAATCTGGATGGAGCCCTGGTGGCCTAGTTATAAGGAGCTGCACTGACAACCCAAAGGCATGTGGTTCAAATCCACCAGGTGCTCTGTGGAAGAAAGATGGGAAATTTCCTCCTATGCAATTTACTGCCTCCAAAAACCAGCTGAGGGGTCAGCTATGAGTCAGTACACAGCAACATTTTAATTTGGAGATAGCAATGTGGACAGAATACTTTGCATAGCATAGTCATAGAATTATACTTGTTTTAATTTGAAAATAAATGTTTTATTGAAGTATTATGGGCATATTTAAATTTATGGAGTAATTTACTTTCTCCAATAGTCATTCTTTTTCTGTGTTGTTGTTGTTGTTGTATACCATCGAGTTGGATCTGACTGGTACAGGAGGAGATTGCCCCTCCTTCTCCAGCAGAGCATCTGGTGGATTCGATCCAATAGTAATTCTTTACATGACTGCTGTTGGGCTGAACTACAGCGAACCTAAAACTGCCAACTAAGTTTTGAGCAAGATAATTCCATAAAAAAGAATCCGTTGCCATCAAGCTGATTCCACCTTATTAACTAGGGCACAGCAAAATTTTCCCTTAGGGTTACCAAATATCTAGAGATCTTAAGAGCAGCAGATTCTTTGACTTTCTAAGTGCAGATTATCTACAGACCTAACCATACACATATGAACACACCTTATCATCCTCGTCAAAGCCAGAAAGGTCTGGTCGGCTGGAAGAGACCTGTAACAGAGGAATGGTTCTTATCAATGTAGTTGATTTATTTACCATCAATATTTTTTGAAGGCAATAGAATGTTACAGATAAATGATGACCATCCTAAATCTGAAGTTTATCATTTCCACATATGCTTTTATAGTCAAGGTCAAAGAATGTTGACTATAGCATGGACTGTTAAAAGAACAGACAAATCTGCTTTCAACGAACAAAGGCTGCAGTGCTCCACAGAAGCAGAGGTGCTGAGGCCTGATCTCATATACTCTGGGCATGTTATCAGGAGGGGTAAGTCCCTGGAGAAGGACATCATGCTTGGAAAAGTAGAAGATCACGGGAGAAATTGACTCTCAATGCAACACAGTAGCTGCAACAAATGGGTTTAAGCACAGCAGAGATTTTGAGGATGGTACAGGATTGGGAAGTTTTGTTCTGTTGTATATATGTCGGAGTCACTTGGTAGCACTTAACAACAGCAACATACATATTTTATATAATTACATATGTAGATAATCACAATTAATATGTAGAGTGGAAGGACAGCACAGGAGAGGAAGATCCCAGAGGGTGGGTGTGTTAGAGACAGTGAGATTGGCTCAGGATAGGGTTGCTAGGAGTCTCAGTCAACTTACCAGCACATCACCACAGCAGCAACAACACTTAATATAAGTGGTAGCTTACCATACACTTCAACAGTTCAATAATTTATTTATTCCTTTCTCCTACTGATAGCTACCTAGGCTACCAATTTTTTTCTATTACAAAACATGATGTGAACAATGCTCTTGTTACTAACCTCTAAATACCACTCTAGCTGCATCTAGCATATATGGATGTGTGACATGTTTTTAGTAGTTTTAATTACATCCTGTATAGCAACAGAAGTCTCTACAATATATAGCTAAGAAAGAGAAGCCCAGGTTGTAGATAAGGTTATATACCTTCAATCTATTCTTTCATAGTGATTTTAAGATTAACTCTGCAACTCTCAAAAAAAAAGGACTCTTTGGGAATTTATAGATCAACTTTTTCTAAGTTTTAAGTGCTATTTTTATTCACTCATTGTTGCATATTTTCCTCCCTCCACCTCGCCTAGTCCACTTTGTAATGTACCTTTTGTTCCAGATTGCTGTCATACATGTAATGAGTAATCATACAGTTCTTCCCCTCATCTGTTTCAATGCAGTCTTCATTATCTATATACTCTTTTCCTTTTCTCCTCTCAAACCTCCACACCAATTCTACTTTGTAACAGTGGTTTTATGCAGTATTTGTCCTTTTATAGATCAATTTGGACAACTAATGATGAAACCAAGTGAAGACCAAAATCACTTCTGCGTGTTTACTTTTGTCAGAAACATCTCCAATGTAAATATGTATTTATGTGTTTATTACAAAACCATAAATGAACAATTGAAGTTTTAATCAATTTTTTCTATAGCAGAAGGACAAAATAGGAATAAAAAAGCCTGTATTTACATAAAAAAGAAAAGATGTTGTTTTGTACTGAGTTGGAACCAACCAACTGACCTTCCAATGGGTTTTCAGAGGCAGTAAATCACACGGAAGGAGACTGTCCATTTTTCTCCAAAGGAACAACTGGTAGTTTTGAACCATGTGCCTTTGGGATTGCAGCACAGCTTCTTACCAGAGCTCCCACTTTGAAGATAAATGGTAATATTTTTATACAGTGTGCTCCTGTCAATAAACATAGTTTATTACCTAGGAACTTAATCCTTTGTTTTTTGGTTATACTGTAATTTAGGTTTTCTATCTTGATTCTGGTGGAGGAGTCTGTCGACAGTTGTGTTGCTAACTCAAACCCATCTCTAGAGGTTCAATCCACCAGCACTCTGAGGGCAAAAGATGGGCAATCTCTTTCTGTGTGATTTACAGAGTTTCATGAGTTTTGATTCAGTCTTTATAGGCAACTTTTATGTTATTTAAGATGTGTAAATCTCTGCTCTATCTGTAGTAACACTGTCCTTCTCATCCTGATTAATATCCTCCTTCCTTTTTCCTTTTCTTCTCCAATCAGTGTTAACTAGAGATTACACACCTACATACACTGCATTATTAACAATAGCAAAGATACGGAAATAATCTCTGTGCTCATCAACAGATGTGCAGATAAACTATGGTACAGACAGACAATGAATAATATATTACACTAAAGAATAACGAAGAGTTTGAATCTGCAGGATGTTATGCTAAATAAAATAAGTCGGATATGAACATGTGCGGCTAAGCACAATTAATAGCAGTGCATCTAAATTCCAAAATCAATCTCCATAATAGTCTATGTGTTTCCTACTGCCAAGGGGGCCCTTTAGAGTAGTGAGAGAAGATCTTCACCCTGAAACCCACAGCGTCCCTTTTCAGCAGAAGTAGCTAAGAGAATACGCCATCCCCCTTTCCTTATGAATCAGGGTGAAGTCTCTCTCATGGAGGAGTGATAGGGAATGGCAAAGGACACACTGACAAAGGAGATTAATCAGAACTGGTTTTGACAAGCACTATGGCAATTGGACAATTAAAACAGACATTCGGGGGTGGGGGAAGAAGAACGAACTGGGGAGGAGGGTAGAGAAAACAGTGCAACAATGAATGAATGAGAACCCAAAATATCTGTAAATGTTCATTAAAACTAGTAAAATTTAATAATAATTTTTTAAAAAAGTCAAACACAGAATGACAAATACTGAGTCCACAAGGGTTGTGGGCTTCCCACCCTAAGGTGGCCAGTTTGAATGCACTAGCTAGCTGTTCCTCAGGAGACAGATGGGCACTCTTCCCCTATGTGACTTACAGCCACTGGAAACCTACCACAGGGTCAGCTATGAGTTGGTTCCGACTCAATGGCAATGAAGGGTGAGGGACTCTTAAAAAAGTTAAGAAAAGGTTAACACCAAAAAGATATATTCTTTACAGACTGGTTCATTTTGCCAGGCTTCTTCTGCCACCCATTGACCAAAAAGAAAACAAAAATCAACAAGCCAAAAAATTCTCTGCTTTCCACCACGGTTGAAAACCTGTCTGCTGTTTCATACACCTCTACGCTAATATTTCTTTATTCCTTTGAATTGGCAGATTTATACTCTAGTATTGTTTCTTTTGAATTTATTTTGATTTTATTTTTCTAACATTCAATATATTTTACTCATAAATAGTCCTTGATGAAGCAATGAAAGATAAGGGACTTCAAATTTTTTTTAAAGCTGTATTTAGTTGCTAAAATATGAAATGTATATCCCCTCCATGCCAGGGGGCATGTTTATCTTCTCTGTATCATTCCAATTTTAGTATGTCTATGTGCTCCCGAAGCGAGCATAAGAGAAAGGACTTTTAAAGACTTTCATCTAAAATACCAATATCACATCCTAAAAATGAAGAAATTCCTATATGGTATCAAACATCTAGTGTTCAAATGTCTCCAGATACTGTTTAAACAATTTTATAATTAATATATTTGAAAAATGATAATAATGATGAATAATAAATTAAAATAAATAATAAATTAAAAAGTCAGACATTGAAATTAGTTGACGACCTCTTTTATCCCTTGCCTTGAATTTTAATAATTAAAAAGAAAAGGTCAACTCAAGACTAGGTTATTTATCCTATAAAGCCCCCTACCACAAAAAGTTACATGTCCCATATCTGTGGAATCCTAGGGGTCAGTACAAATGGAGTGCAATGAATGAACATGCCGTTGGAAAACTACCTGTGTGAACCTGGTATCACCTCTGCCAATTAAGTATGTGACCTGGCTCACATCTTTTAGTCACACTCAGACAAGCAGAAACTGACCTGACTGGGCAGGCCAATCTTCTGTTGGCCTGGCAGATACACTGAACCAAGCCAGATTGTTGATTTTGTTTTTTGTTTTTTTCTATTTGCCATAGCATGCATGCTAGTTTTATGATACTTGCATACTTGTTTATTTTATAGTTTGTTCTTATGGGTATGTTGTTGTTGTTATGTACTATCGAGGTGGGAATGATGCATAACTGGTCCTCCAGTGGGTTTTCAGAAGCAGTTAACTGCATAAGAGTAGACTGCCCATCTTTTTTCCATGAAGCACCTGGTGGATTTGAACCACGGGCCTTTGGGTTGACAGTGTGATTCCTTACCACTATGCCACCAGAGCTCCTTGTTTGTCATACAGACCCAGCAAGAACTGGTGGTAATGAAGAAATTCAAGCTGCACTGAAGAAGGTGGCAAAAATAACACCCAGGAACTGATGGAAATGAACTAACTAGTAGCATGTTTTTAATTTCTGATCAATTCTAATGGTCTCATATCTCTAACGGTCAGAAAATGTGTGTTCTGTAACTCAAAAAACCCACTGCAATCTAGTTGAAACCAACTCATTGCTGATTCACCATTGGTTTTCCGAGATGGTAAATCAAACAGAAGAAGATTACCCAAGTTTCTTCCATAGAGGTGGCCAGAGAAGGGTAGCTTTTGGGTTTGCTGGACAAACTGCTACATAATACAACACTGAGCTCCCTTTTATAGAATATATAGATTGTAAACATTTGCTAGGATTTGCTTTCAGGCCCACTTTCAAGATAATTTTTTAACATGTTGTTTATAATAATTTTCTGGAAATTCTGGAGTGTAGGAAGGCTAATGATACTCTTTTTCTTGGATGGCTCCTAAGAAAAAAACCAATTTTTAACTGGTCCTTGCATTCATCCATCCTTTTTTCTCATGACAGTGTCTCCCTTCAGCTGGAAGCTGTTTCTGTCAATTAGCTTTCCCAGAAGAATTTGCTGAGGAAAAGAATCACAAAGATCAGATGGGCAGCACAGTGCTCTGTCTCAGTAGGTAAAAGTGATCCAAAAGCATCAATTAGGGGCTGTGGTGGCCAGGATATTTGATCAATGGCAACTCCCTTATACTTTATCTAAACTCAAAGAGGAATATGGCAGAAGAAAAACAGTAAAGGACTACTTCCTGAACTTCTTCTCGCTCACATCTTAAGCTCTATTTGTGTTTATGCCCCAAGAAGCTTTTCAGATAACTTCCTGAATGCTGCTGTTGGTTGCTTGGGAGTCTATTTTGATCCTGTGTGCCCAGAGTGGAATACTGCACACAGTTTCCTGAAGCAGACAGACAGACTTTCCTTCTGAGGTACTGCCAAACAGGTCTGAACTGCTAAATTTTAGGGTAGTGATTGAGTTTAGTTTGTGCCACCCAGGGACCTTACTTTATCAATAGGGATTAATGAGATTCCATTAACGGATAGGCCATGTTACATGTGACTTTGCCTCTGGCCTACTGCGTGCTGCAGAGATGTGGGTGTGGTAATCTGGTGATATCCTCAAGAGCCGTACACTCCAACCTCACCTGTAAACATCAACCTCCTGTCCCCACACGTCCTCCACCCCGGATTCTGAGGCACATCACGTCAGAGGCAGATCCGTGCAGGGGAGAACTTACGTTGTGGACATTCGGTGTACTGAGACTCCTCCGTATATGCCGGGCTTTGGTGGAAAGTGCTTCTTTTACAGTTACGGCCTGGAAAGGCATAATAATTTACAAATAACATTTATTATTTTCCCATTGACTCCATAAGCAAGACATAGTTTATGCACGAAATTTTGCGAATATTACAATAAAGATCACTCTAACGGTGGTGAGTGTTGAACACCATGATGAATGTAGTCAATGGTATGGGACTGTTGTTGCTAAGTGCCAGCAAGTTGGTGCTAACCCAGTGGGAACATAAGTTTAACAGGACAAAGAATACATGCAGAAGTCACTGAAATTTACCAAGATAATAACGTAACACACATCTGTACAGTATTACTAAACAAAATGCCATGGTATCCAAATGCTGGTGTTCTGGTTGTTTTTCTGTTTGAAATGAAGAGATATCTATTATTGACAACATGTAGGCACTGTGGAAGGAAAAGAGGTACTAAGGAGTCATTGCTTTTGTTTTTAAGTGAATGTTGAGACTGCTATTTGAATACACTTGTGTAAGCCACAGCAGAGATAAACATAGTGTCATGAGGAGACTAAGCAAGGAAAACCTAATCAAAACTAGGTAAACCTAATCAGGTCAGTCAAGGTCTGAGGAAGTGTGGCCTAGTGGCAAGACCCTGCACTGCAATCCCAGAGGTACGCGGTTCAAATCCACCAGATGCTTTGCTGCAGAAGGAGTGGGCAATCTCCTCCTGTACCAGTCAGATCTGATTTGACGGTACACGTAAAATAATACAATAAATAAAAAAATTTTTTTTAAAAAAAAGGTCTGAGGAAGTGTGAAGGATCATTTTCCAGCAGCAGCCATGATTGTGTTCTGTGGATTTTTGCTATTCACTCTGATTACTTGGCTAAGTTGTTCAGAGAGCTGCTATGAGTTATACTCAACTTGACAGCACCTAACAACAACAATAACAATAAGAAAACAACAATATGGCTAAAGCTCATTGTGCATTTATCTTTTTTTTAAATGGATGATAAATATTATGCAAAACATTTTTCATTTCAATCATCTTCACATATATAATTTAGAAATATTATGTTTCTCATGTTCTTTAACCATTTCACTTAACTATTCCTAAACATTTTTTATTTTTTCCCCCAAACATTAAAGGGTTTATTAAAATCAAGAGAACTTTGCTCTGGAGAAAGGAATAACAAACAGAAGGAAAGTCAACAACATAAGTTGTAGGGAGATGTAGGGAACCTCAGGTCTTCACTTGGCTGCCAGCTCAACAAAGGGTAACACAGTGAAAACCGAAACAGCTTCTCCAGACTGCTAACGCTGGGGAATCTTCAGGCCATCTCTGAGGTCCCACATCAAGTGTCATATTCCATTCCAGGTGAGATACATGAGAGGGGAAACAAGTGCAAACTTAGCTGTGCAGATCGGTGCCGGAGCCAGACTCAGACTTCACGAGTTCCAAATGAGACTCAAAGTTCCAGGGATTAACAGGGTGGACAAGATAAAAAGATTCATGCACACAAGGCCCTACCAAAGCCATGGTGGTCAATGGATGGACATCACCACTGGAAGAGACCAACTAAACAGCAATGTGGGGAGATAAATGGTGGTTTGAACTTCTGTTCTTATTTCAGAATTTCTCCCTCTCTTGTTTGCCTGTGGTTCCCAAAGGAACAGTATATCTGATACAGAATTGAGGTCTAGGCTGGGCACAGAGGCTATGATGGCCAACATGTCTCAGCAGGAGAGCAGCTATCTTGGATTCCAGGGTGGACAGAGTCTGTTCCCCAATTTTTTTCACCATTTTTAACAGAAGCAGCTCAAGATCTCTTAAGCACGGAGTTCCCTTTCCTCTTCTTCCCATCTCTGGCTACTTCTAATAACATTTGATCTCTATAATCTCAGTATCTATATGTTGTTTTTGCTTAACAATATACAAAAAATATTTTTTTTCATTCATAAATATAGCTGTCCTCCAGATCATGTGCTCTCAGTCTGTGGATTCTCCTGACCATGGATTGAAAATGCAGTGAAAGCAATCCCTCCAGAGTTAAGAGGGAGTGTAAAGTGCTGTTTGCACAGCACTGACATTGTATGAAGTACTTATAAGTTAGCTAGAGATGAATTAAGGTACACAGGAGGACGGGCATAGAGTATACACAAATATGGTGCCATTTTAAACAGAGAGCTTGAGCATCCATGGATTTTGGTTTCCACAAGAGGCTCAGCTTCAATTTTCTTACTTGAAAATGGGGATTAATTAATAGAGGGAACAAAGGGATGCTGTAGTCTAAACATTGGCTGCTAATCAAATCCTACGGATACGAACAGGCAATTGTAAAATAATGAAAACTATGGACATAAAGACATTTACATTTTTAGTTTTTAATATAAGTGGGCAAAGAAAACAAAGAAATACCTCTCTCTATACAGGTATCTCATTTGCAAAGCTACAATAAATGTTTATGACAGTTATGTTGTTGTTAAGTGCCATCGAGTTGTAGGTGACTCATAGTGACCCTATGAAGGAAAGTCCTCAACACTTGTGTGATTTTCATCCTTTCTCCAGGTTCATAGGGTTTCCAGAGGCTAGCTATTATGGAAATGGATGCCACTCCTGCTTGTTTTAATTGGGAAGCTCCACCAAACACTGTCTACCATGGATAACCATTAATGCATTTGATGGTTACAGCTGCAATAAATTTATGTGGGCCTTTTGCTAAAGAAAGATTTTTCTAACAGACTCTGTCTGATCTTTGTACTTCTGGCTGATCAATAAATGCTTCCCTAACTCCTACTACTATTGTGTTTATGGACTGCATCTCAGTTCTACTGTCCAGTGAATGATTTTCTCTTGAATTTCCTGTTATCATTTCAAAAGCTAACCTAGGTTAAAAAATTAAGGAGGTAGCAATCAATCATCCATGGATAAGCATATGGGCTTTAGAGTTAAGCTAGTACCACTGTATCCTGGCTTGTACCAGTCACTAGCTCTGTGGCCAAATCATCCAAATTTCTCTCAGCTTCTATTTTCTCAGTTGAAAATGTGGATTACTCTATATGGGGAACTCAGGGGTGAGGTAATCTAAGCACTGGGTGGTTAACCACAAGGTTGGAGGTTTGAACCAACTTTTTTATGGGAGAAAAATGAAGCTTTTTCCTCTTATAAAGATTTAAAACTTTGGAAATGCTACGGAGCAATTCTACTCTGTCTTACAAGACTGCTGAGACTTGGAAACAACTTTGACAGCAGGGTTTGAGTAATTTTTTTTTTTTTTAATTTCCAGATTGAGTCATCTTATACATCTAAAATACTTAGGTACAGTTCTTGGCAAGTAAGAAGTATCCCATGAAGTCTTGCTGTTTCCATTATTTTTGCTACTATTTTATCTGACTCATAGCTACTTGAGTTATTCTTCACTGGCAGATTCAGAGAGAGGGCATTTTATAAACAAACTTTTCTCTGTTCATGTCAGGTTAGAGAATAGTTAGGTACCACCTCCCAGTCCAGGTGTTGGGAGTTACTTGCCTGCCTGAGGCGTTCGAGGCTCAGAATGTTCTCCACCTGCAGCACCCCACGAGTGTACTTCTCAATGTAGGTCTCCCCATCTGATGTGCCTTCATTTTCACTCCTTGCTGCCATGAGAGCCAGCGTTTCCCTGTCCTCAATCTCCTCTGTTGCCTAAAAGGATGGGAAGGTGATTATAATACTTTATTATCATTTTAAATGTTTGTTATTACATTGTTATTATTATTCAGAGGCATATTTGTAACGGTCTACTGTTGAAATGTAACACTTGTGTAGCTCTCCCTGCCTTCCATTACTTTAGAGGTAGTATGCTACTCTTATCCCATCTTATAGTCTTTTCCTTCACACAACCTACTATGTCTATTACCTAGGCTTTGTACCATTCACTAGCTCTGTACTCTTGGACAAGTAATTGTACTTTTCTTCCTGTCCCATCCCTGTTAATTATCAAAGAAAGAATGCTTCCTTCTCTCTGTATATTTTTCCTTGGTTTTATGTAATTGTGGACCCATGTAACAGTTGATCTTTTGTGTCTGACTTATTTCATGCAGCATAATTTCTCCAGGTTCATCTGTCTTATGCAGTGTGCCATGGATTTTTCATAGTTCTTTAACAATGAAATACAATACAATGCATAGTATTCCTGAGTATGTATGCACCATATAGTGTTTATCTGTTTTATCTGTGGATGTGCACTGGGATTGTTTCTATCTCTTTACTATTACAAATAATGTGGCAATGGACACGGATGTCCATGTCACTTTTCATGTTCCTCCTCTTATGTTGTATCTGTGATTGCTGGATCAAAGAATCTTACTATCTCTAACTTTGTAAACGGGGTGCCATGCCATTTTCCATGATGGCTGCACTATTTTACAGTGCCAACAACAGTGTACGAGTGGTCCTATTTCCCCACACCCCTGCCAACACTGGTGATTTCTTGCCTTATCCAACTAAATGGCAATACTTTCTTCTGAGTAGAATTTTCATAAAAATTTTGGTTAGGAAGTGATTTTTATAGTTTTGAAAATCAACATATTCTCCTTTATTTCCACATTTATATTTTTTCAAGTAGTATATATCTTACCTTTGGTATATTGGAGACTATTTCATAGGTGACACCACAGGAATAAAAAATATTTTTCAATGATATTCTCCTCTTCAAGCTCTGGGTGAAACTCTGTTAGTAAAGAAAAGCTGATTAAAAGCTGTGTGAAAAATTTGTTATTTTACAAATAAAAATTTTAAAAATTACATGCTCTGGTGGCCTAATGGGTAATGCAATGTGTTGCTAATGCAATGACAGATGGTTTGAATCCACCGACTGCTCCAAGGTGGAAAGACAGACAATATCGTCTCATACAATTTAGAGTCTATGGAAACCCTTTGGAAAGTCGGCTAGGAATTGATTCCATGGCAATCCCAAAAACAACACATTTGACATACACAAACTATTTGACAAAACAGGAAAAAAATTAAACCTAAAAATTCTAATCTCTAATCCTGAGGGACAATGACATTCAGCTATTTTTGATATAGAAGTTAAATTAAAATTGGAGAGGCAACAGGAGAAGGATGTACTGGGAGCCTGTATTTCACCCTAGCTTTGCCAGCATCCTGGCTGGACTTGAGATTGAATCTCAGGGTTAATTTTTCCCTGTGACTGTAAAGTAGTGTAACAGCACAACCCTCCTGTCTCCAGTCATTCAAGGCAGAAAAATCCCTTGACAGATGGAATCCCCCTTAACAATCCTCATGCCCATTCTCTTGAGTAAATGAGACCAACCCTGACCAGTGTGTGTAGTGGTGGCACTTGATATTACCACTGCATTTATCCCCAGGACATTTGTTTGTGATGGAGGGGAAGAGAAACCACCCTGAACTCACACACAGTGGTATGAATCTGTGGCATGAACAGTACCTGTTTGTTGTAAATATTGGCTGCAATCCGTTTTCTCAGGACTAGCTCCATAGCAGCAGGGTGGCTGAGCTGGACTGTGATTTTCACGATCAGGTAGATCCTCTCGTTTTGAGGGGTGACCCTATTCAAGTGAACAGAATCATGCACGGAGGAGTCCCAAGAGGCTGTGGCTGAAACCTGGGGCAGGGGATCGACGGAGAGACAGAAACATGATACAACTCAGGAGTAGCCACCATTGCCGCTCAAATGTGAGGCCACAAAAGAAAGACATTCAAGTTATTTAGTCAAATAGAAGAGTTTCCTCACTTGTTTTGAGGGACAACATACATGTTCTTGTTTTAAGTCTCCATGCTTTCTCCACCAAACTAGTTTAGACCACTCCAGTTTAGAGGGAGGGTTATACCACCCAAGTATAGTGGGAAGTCAGGACCATTACTGGCTTGTGCAAGAACCTGATATTGTGTAATTGCACCTAAGGCCCTTTTACCTCATCGTCGCTGTGCTTTATGATGGGCAGGTAGAAAAACTGGCTCCCGTGCTCCTTGGGCAGGATGGAGTTCACGCCCGATGCATGGGGGCCCACCAGCTGCTCGTTGGCACTGAGGTCATCCGCTGACCACATCCAGGGCACAGGGGGAAAACGGGGCGGGGAGAGAAGTCAAGATTTAAGCAAATAGGGAGAAATCTAAAATACAAGACTTTTACAGATTAAGTTTACACAGAACATATCTTCCTTTTTTTCATTCCTCATTCTGTGGCTGAAACAGATAAAATGGCCACCAACCTTTTTCCCCCCACCATCCTATTTTTAAAATTTCTCTTATTATTTTATTATTTTTGTGTGCACTGTCAAATAGGATCTGACAGGTACAGGAGGAGATTGCCCCTCCTTCTCCAGCAGAGCATCTGGCAGATTCGAACCATGCACCTCTGAGACTGCAGTGCAGCTTCTTGCCACTAGGCCACCAGAGCTCCCTGTCACCATCCTTTAGAGACACTGTTAAAAACAGAGTTCTGGAAGTCTACTGGAAAGAAGCTGAGATGCCAAATCAAAGGCAGTGGAATCTGTTAGCTACTTTTTGGGAGAAAGATGGGCAATCTTCTGTGCTATTTACTGATTATGAAAACTGGGAGTGAGCTGTGAGTCAGTTTTGATTTGACAGTATCTAATAACAACAAAACCACATACTGCTAAAAACCAAGCAAACCAACTAAGTCTGTTATTATCAATTTAATTCTGATTCTTGGAGACCGTATCCGTGCCAGAATAAAACTGTTCTCCGTTAGGTTTTCAATGGCTGTAATCTAACAAAGTAACCTCTAGAACTTTCTCCCATGCTGCACACTGGGTGGATTCAAACTACCACCCTCACGCTTTATAGCAAAGAACAAACTGAGTGTATTACCCAGAGAATTGCAGATGTTACTTTGGGAGCTAAAACGGTGTCTTTGGGAGTGTACTATATGATATTGTTGTTGTTTACCATCAAGTTGGAACAGACTCATAGCTGACCCTCCAGTGGGTTTTCAGAGGCAGTAATAGCATGGAAAGAGACTGCTTGTCCTTCTGCAGAATAGCTTGAGGATTCAAACTGTCTACCTTCAGGACTGCATTGTGGATTCTTACCACTAAGCCATCTCCGTACTATACAAAAGACTGCTTACATTCTATATGGAGTTCTAGAAGCAAATATTTTTTCTTAAACTCACCTTAGAATTCTGTAGATTTCTGGTGTCAATTTTTTCCTGACCTAAACAACACACCTCTAGAAACACTATGAACTTTGATAAATGTCGATAGTTGTAGAGGGGCTTCAGGCCTTTTGTTCATAGGATCGCTATGAGTTGTGCTCGACTCAAAGGCAATCAGTAACAACAACAATTTTAACTTTGTTGTATGACTTATATAACTTATACCCAATTAGAGATTTTAGTGGTTAAATTACTAGTCTAGAATAAAACATCTAACTAAGTACTTGGGGGAAACATGAATAACACCTTATTCCAACAGCCCATCTAAGGTGAGATTCATCCTTCACAAATATCTGTCAGTGGTTAGTCAGCCTTCACTATTACTGGGAAGCATACCACTTATGTAATGACATCTCAGAGGCAAATCCACTTCCAGGCTTAAAAACCAAATTCTTAATGTGAGGAACCCAAACCAACTCTTGTCTATCTCCTACCCACCCACCAATGGCCTTCCAAGCCAGAAGAGTGGTTTTTAGGGTGTGCTTTGAGGAGCCTGAAGGCCTGACAGGAGCCTGCTCACTTCCAAAAGCAGGAACTGCTTTGTATGGGCTACATATTGGGTCACATTAAAGAGTTCCTTTTGATAAAGGGATTTACTGCTAAAACACATTGAAAACCCTCATTATAGGTTTACTGAGGTTCAGTATAACTGTGAAGACTTAAAGAGCAAACCTTAATATAGGGGTATGGTGGGATAGTGAACCACTAGCATCAAAATGTTCACAAGAGTTGATGCACTAGTTATAAATGCAGACTCCTATACTCCTATCAAGTCTAAGGAGTCAGAATCTTGAGGGCGACGACTTTCTAGGCAACTTCTACAGTCATTAATGCTTGAGAGCAACTGCTCCAATATTTACATCATTTTACATCTCTCTAAGAATATTCTTTTTTTTAGACTGAATATATACATCTCTCTTCCAATGATTCTACACACTAATTGTATATGAACTCCCTCTGGAAAAGTGATTTAAAGATCAAAATTATTTGGGTCTGAGTATATTCCAAGTCTTCATGAAAACACGGGAATATCCCAGACCTTTAAGTATTACTTACCATTCAGATCAAGGAAGAGAACTGGTATGTGGGTTTCCATTCCAGGAGGTGGGACCCTAAATTTAATAACAAAATTTAATCATAACCAAGTATGCATTTTGCATTCTGTTAAGTAAGTAATAAAATACTACAGAAATATGGAAGCCATAGAATACCACTATCAGATACATCTCGTATTAGTAAAATGTTTTCACAGTGGTTGACTTTTATAAGTAAAGACAGGCTAGGAAGAAAGACCTGGAAATCTTCTGAAAATCAGCCAATGGGAACCTTATGGATCACAACTGATCATCACCCAATTTGCTTGCTCTGGGCATATCATCAGAAGGCTCATCCCTGAAGAACGCCGTGACATTTGGTGCAGCACAACCAGCATGGGTAGGGGGCCTCTCCATACAGAAGGACTGGTCGAGCACCTATAAGTGACATCAGGATGAAATGGTGCTCATAGGTAATGGCTCTCACATGACCTGCAAGCCTTATGACCCAACATGATAGGCACATTTGTAATGAGAAATATACCAGGTTACCAATCATGTGCTGTACATGCAGAGTTTTCAAATTCTAGAAAAGAGATCATGAAATCAATTATACTTTTGTTGATATATTATCTGATTTTTAATCTGTGTGTGTCAGAATTAGAAGCATGCTCTATTTGCTATTCAATGGCTGTGCTTTTTTTCAAAGTAGATCACCAGGTCTTGCTTAGGAGGCAACTGTAGTTAGATCCGAACTAGCAATCTTCTGGTTAATAGTTGAGAACTGAACATTTAACACTACCCATTGAATCCTCATTTACCATCATATACACTAATCATTGAACAATAGCATTAATATTTATATTCTTGCTCAAAGGAGATGATGCATTCTGCATATTCTTTGTACAAAAGGAATCTGATTTCACTTCATCACCTAGAGCATGTAATAAGTATGAGAATAAGAACTAACAGCAACTACTATCCAATGAATGGATACATTATTTTACATACATTATCTCTAATTCTCACAAAAGTACCAAAAAATTAACTTCAGTAATAGATTTGGAAATTAAGTCTCAGACAAGTAAATGTACTTAAGGAAAGAGACGAGAATTGAAGCTGAAAATGAAATCCAAATCTGACTCCACAGTCATGATGCCGTATGCCACGCAGTGCAGGTAATTGAATGACACATTATTTACATATACTTAGGTGATTTCTTTTTCAAACCTAGGTATCAAACTAGACCAAATTAAGCCGATTTATCTCCTGGCATTTTCAAGCAGAATCTAAAACTTCTTTTTTTAAATAATTTATTTATTTTCTTGCTATGATGTGCCGTTGAATCAGATGCGACCTGCACGGATGGAAGTTGTCCCGCCTTCTCCAGCGGAGCTTCTGGTGGATTCGAACCACAAGCCTTTGGTATTGCAGTGCAGCTCCTTGCCACTAGGCCACCAGATCTCGTTTAAAACATCCTTTTTTGAAGCTAAAAATAAATAATTCCTGAAGAAGCGAGAATAAGGCTCAAGGTGCTTTGGAAGAAGCAAATGAGCATAGCCTTGGATTCATGACTAGGTAAATACTGTGAGAGGAAGTGGAAGGGGAGGGGATAAGTACTATTAGAGGTGCCCTTCCGAGAACGGCCCGGAGAGCATTCTCTGTAAGAGTCCCAGACGTAACAGCATGAGCATGACTTCTGCCACAGTACTCTGCAGTATCCTATCCAGGCTGCCTGGAGCGACAACGGGACTCACCAGTCTGCAGGTGCCCCGGGGATGCCACTGCCTGGTGCTGGGACCAGCACAGCATTCCTCTCTTCGGTCAGCCCTACCCACTGCTCCACCAGCCGGGCTTCCCGCTCCACGTCATCCTCTGTTTTCTCTGCAGATCAAAAGGAGGGATGAAGGCCAAGAAGACAGCAAGAGCAATTTCTAAATTTAAAATAAGCAAATAGATTCTCATTTGGCGATAGCCACAAGCAGTTTAAATAGCCACTGTGTTCCAGAAAAGGATCTGAGGCTTTTACGTTCAACACAGATGTGCAGATGAGCTCAGAGTGGCTAAGATGTGGGCTTACAGTGCCAAAGAGCAGGAAGAGTAGAAAGGGCACTGGGACAGGAATGAGGAAGCAGGGTCCTCTGCGGCTTCCCTAAATTAGGAAAGTTACTTAAAAGTGAGTCTTGGTTCCCAAATCAGTTCAATAAGGCTTTCTGCCATATCTAATTCATGCACTTGTTGAAAAAAACTGACAAAGACTAAACATGGCATTGCTTTATAAAAAAATAAATGGTTTTATAAAGATAGAGCATTACAACATGCTATATAAGTAGATACTCTAACCAATCATTTACATTAATCAATGACAATGAATGTTACAAAGCAAACTGAGAATAAATTTGCTTTCTATGAAAAACTAAAATGATTCGTAAACTTTCACTCAAATAAAATGTACCATATATTCACAACCAAATTTATGTCCTCCATACTCAATATGGAAGAGATTTAGTTGATCTATGTTGAAGTCCTCTTAGCCATCTTCTAATTCTGAAGCTGTCTAAACGCAGTCAAAGTGAGTTGTGAAGCCAGGAAATTAAGCATTTTATAGGCACACCTCTAGTATCTAAGACAGCCAGAGCCAGCACTGACAACTAGCATCTTAGAGTTAAGTAGTAGCATGGTTCTGTTAAGGGCACTTCTGCAGTGGTGGGCAGTGACCTACAAATGCTACAGTTTCTGAAGTGACCCTTTTACTGCTGTCAAAGTTCAGAGTCTAGAATACAAAATCATACAAAGCTACAGATCTTATCTGTGTTCCTCCAAACAAAATATGAGATGAATACTTACGGCCACAGTAAAAACCACAGTTTTATGAGTATTTAGTATTGTCATGTTAAGGATGTTTTAAAATCAGTCTTGCACAAAAAGAACCACTAATAATTATCCTTTTTTTTTAATTCAAAAAAGCTAGGAGGCTGTTATATTACTAATAGAAAAAAAATAACTACCACTATTTTGTAAAAGTGAAACTATTCTCAGAAACTTCTTATATGTTTTGTAAACATTAAAAAAATTTATGGTGAATATATAGGTAACAAAACATTTGCCATTTCAACAATTTTCAGCAACATTCAATATCACCTACCTTTTTTATTGCTGACTTTTTTTATCTGTTCGTCCAAGTATTCACGTCTTTTAATGAGTGCATCAGACCATCTCTCTCTTACACAGTTTAAATCTTCTTCCTGACATTGGGGAGGGAAAATATTTTGCTGTACATGGAAGGGACAATCGTTTCTTTTCTTGCTTTCAAGGATATTTACGTTGATCAGGAAACCTCATAGTAGGAGAGGCCATTGAAAGTAGCTGTGAGATTAATATGCAAGAAATCAAAGAAGGCTCACAAATACTGCATGCTGATTGAGGATTCCTTTACATAGAAATCACATTTGCTGGATCTCCAGAGGAAAAATTACATGTAAAAGCAGGATAAGCTCAAAATATACCAGCTGTTGGTTGATTTTTACTCTGCATGTGTATTTAAATCATTGCTAGTCATTTGAAGGATTTGTGATTCCAAGCAGGATGCTATGAGCCCAAACCATGGAAGAGCAAATGGAATGGAACAAGACTGTCATTACATAAGCTCATATCCTAGTGGCCCAAAAGTAGGTATTATCTGAAATGCAAGAAAAGGCAGGCAGAGACCCTACCAAACTTGCTGCAAAGATTTTACTTCCGACAACTACCATGAGGCTAACCAAACACCTAACATGCAAAACCCCACATGCACTCAGCCATGCTTTAAGAAATCCCAGCAGCACCTGGTGGATTTCACCGTGAACAGTGTGACAGAAAGCACACAAACAGCCCGCAGGACATTAGTAAATGGCATCATGAGAATCCAAGGGGTGATGGGAAATTCCCCTACAGCTTGCTTTTGTTTTGCTGTCTTTCTTGATAAAATTATGAGGAGGGAGAAAAAACTCACAGATCCTAGTCAAAATACTTTGAGTTATTTAACCCCAATCTAACTTTTAAGACATCGTATTAAGAGCTGCTGTTGATTATCACTGCTGTGGGGTCTGAGTCAAAGAGAGAGCTCATATGTTACAGAGAGGAACAGCTGCACAGGGGTTCAGGCTGTAGCCTTAACTGGAGGAACCCTAGTAGTATGGTGGGTAAGTGCTTGACTGCTAATCGAAAGGTTGGTGGTTTAAACCCATCAGCTGCTCCACAGGAAAAAGCCGTGCCTATCTTCTTTTGTAAAGATTTACAGCCTTGGAACCCCTGTAGTGTAGTTCCATTCTGTCTCATTGGGTCCCTCTGAGTCAGAAATGCCTTCTGGGCAGTGGGGTCTTTAATCATAATTGAAGGAGATTTCCAGGACTTGTCTCCCATGGGACCACTGGTTGACCCACTAGTTTTTAAAGTAAACAAGTGCAAACTGTTTGTGCTCCCTAGGGACTTGACTTTAAGAACAGACATGTGCTATTTGAAGACCTCTGAGATTTTATGGATAACAGCTTGCATCTAGGAAAGCTCACAGGAAAATGTTCTTCTAAACTCCTGTGTGAGGAATCAGTGCAAAGACTGGAAAACCAAATACAGAAAACCTCAACCTGGTTTGCTGCTTTGATCGTCCCATCATGTCAGGTCAGTGAGTCTTGATGGGACAAACTTTCAAATCTGCAAATATTTTCATAGATTCTCAAAACAGAAGAGACTTGAATTCTCCAAGTCATGGATGACTAAGTCAATGCCTAAAACTGGCTAAAATGAAAACAGAACTATGTGCTTCAAGTGTCTTCAATTTTCTTGTCTAGACAAAGTCTCTTAAAGTTGGATGGCATATTAGAATAATACCAATCTCTTGGATAGAATCTTACAAAGTGCAGGTTAGCATAAGACAGGATAAGACTCCAGCAAAAGATTGCAGATAGGCAACTGTGTGCATTTTGACTTTAATACAGTGATAATGTTCTTGCTTAGCAAGGCTTTAGAAACTATTCATTTGAAACAGTGTACCAAAAGTGCACAATCTGGTGATAAATTGTGAGCTGACAAGGCAATCTACAGAAAGAGCATTGTATCTCTGATTGCACTTAAAGCAAATCTAAAGCCAGTGAGAAATTGCATATTCTTGCTTTCTTGTCCTTCCTCCTCCCTGCTCTTGCTTTGCGGATGCTGGCTATTAGCAGTAGCTGTGCCCCATGCCACAGGATTGACAGCAGCAGCAATACCTGATAACTATCCATATCATCACCATCCTCATCATCTCTCTGGTAGGGAAAAAATAAACACAAAGGACATGCATTTTGTTTCTCAAACAGATTAACATGAAGAAAATAATTCTTTAGCTTAACACACATTATACCAGATAGCATACAACATGAACATAAAAAACCCTTAATTGCATCTCAAAAGACTTAGTGGACTTACTTAAGTTACCTCTATTTAGAGAATGTAAGGTTTTTATTAAGGAAGTAGTTACACTGGGGGGAAAAAATAAATTCCCTCATCCCTTTTATTATGCAAATAGCCGGCATGTATTTACAGACAGATGGGCTATCCAAGGTTGGGGATGGGCTTAAAAATACAGAGTGGCAAAGCTACAAGAGACTAGAAAGATGGAGAGATTTTTTTGGCAAATCTCTTCTTTTGGATTAGTGATGAGGGCACTATGCACCACAAAGATGAAATGGTTTAACCCAAGGACACATGGATACTGGTAGGATCAGGATTAGAAATCAGCCCTGAACTCTCCAACCACATTAGCCTGAGAGATCATTACAGTTACCAGGCAGGACCTTGAGCAAGGCAACAAGTGATGCAGACTTTACAGCTAGAGTTTAGATATGTCGGGCTGGCACTGAGTTTTTAAAAGAGTATTTAGCACTGGAGGAAAAAAAGATACGTCAGAGCCCAAATTTCGATAATCATTTAAATTCCAAAGGAGTCACTGAGAGAATTCAAATAATCAAATAAATATTCCTCGAATGGGTACTTGGCCAGTCCATAAAAACCTCTGTAGTTTTAGGTCTTGGTTTAGAAGACATAGACTCAATGTTTTAATCTATGACCAGAGACTTATTAAGCCATAAAATTTTATTGCACAAAGATACCTCAGAGAATTTAGAAGTCCACTTCGTCATTTTAGAGAAAAGGGGATTTACACATACCCAGCCACGGCAGTCATCAAGCAGGGTGAGCTAGACTTAAAAGATCTTGTCTCCTAACTCCAGGTCTAAGGCTCTAGTAAGCTCCAGAGCCAAACTAGAAGATGGCCACCAAGGGAGTAACTGATCTAGGATGGGAACATACCCAAGGCAGAGTCTTACTCCACACGCTGTATACATGCAATGAAAAGGCTGGTGGGCCATTTCCCAAACAGAATAGCCCTGTCTTTGGAGCCTCATTCACCCTCTCCCTCAAGGCTCTGAATGCCAGTAGGGAAGTTGGCTTGGGGTGAGGAAGGCAGTGTCTGATCCAGCTATGCCTTTCTTGGGGATAGTCTACCTAGGGATTTTCAGTCTTCCTAAAAAGTTTGGCCTGAATACCAAAAGGAAATTGAGAGAGATGAACCATGCTCACAATCAGCTGGGCTTATGCCCAGACTCCAGAGAAAGTCTAAGGAAACTGTTTTCTCTTCATTACGATTCTTTAAAGAAGAGGTAGTGTCCCCTATTACATATGGCAGAGAAGGAGCCAGAATGTGCCAGTGTGATCTCCTCAGGACCAAGATGATATCTGGGAATAAGCTTAGTGTGCACTGAAGTACAAATTCCTCATCTCAGAGTTCACTCTCATGCAGAACTGGGGAAACCCTGCCATGGGGATCAATTCTGAGGAGATTCACTATACCTTCTTTTTTACAAGAATGTAAAATTTAATGCACGAACATAATAAAAAAACCCAACATGAAGTTAACCTTTGGTTAAAAAAGAATTCCAGAGGCTTCAAAGAGCTGGTCAATTATGTCAATGTGTCAGTATATAGGGTAGTATTAGGTGCTCCGACGGCACGGTGTGCATCAGATGGTGAACTGAAAAGTTGGTAATTGGAATCCAGGAGCTGCTGTTCAGGAGAAGGATGGGTAGTCTCCTTCCGTAATGACTTACAGCCTTGGAAACCCAAAGGAGGGTGGCTTTGTGTTACAAAGGATTTGATGTCAGAGGAGAAAAAAAAATTAGGACAATATTATGATTGTAATAAAAATGAACTAGATCAGGTAGCAATGCCAAATATCTAACACAATTTGGGCCAGATATAAGGCAAATCCTGCCACAGTAACCAAGTACTATAGCATGAATATGTGTGTGTATGAAGAAACTTATTATCATTAAACTTTTAGCAAGTAAAGAAATTCAGATTAATAAAAAAAGGTAATGGGGATGGCTCAGGTGTAGTGATCTCTTTTATTACAAACAGGTTTCTAAGACACGTCATTAACGGATTTATGTCTGCACCAACCAATCTTTGTTATATATACTCTGTTGAATCTGTTTGTCTTACCTGGTAGCTGTCCAGGCCTCGCTGGAGTTTGGTAGACCTGGCTGTTACACAGCCAATGGATACTGACAAGATGGCTTCGACCATCAGAGGCAGTGTCCCTGAATGCTGGACAGGCTTCACTGTTACTTGCACTCTACGAGAATGACCCTGTAGAGCAGAAGGGGAGATGGGTGGGGAGTGGGTGCCGGTGACAGAAGGGAGACGGGGTGTAAAGAAAAGGAAAGAAGTCATGAACAAAGATGGAAATGATTAAAGAAATTTCCCAAATCTGTGGACTGGAGGAGGGCAGATAGACAGCACATAACAAACTTAGTACCTGTCGTAGCTGAAAGACGCCTCCTGTATTGACATCCTTAGCCTGATGAAGCTCCACGGCAGCATATTCTCCCAGCTCATTCAGCTCTAGGATGGAGATCCACATTTCTATTCTGCGGGTCACTTCATTCCACCTGCAGGACCACAGTTCAACACCCAACAATGCCATTATCCAGGATCACCATCAGTAATAGTAAAACATCACCCTTCACTGAGCATCTACTCACAAAGACTGTTCATGCACCTAACTCTCCAACCTATGATATAAGTTCTGTCACTTATTTTACTGAGGTATAACTTACATTCACTGAAAAGGCCAGGTCCTGAGTATACTGTTAAATGCAGCTTGCTGAATACCACTGTAATCCACACAGCCAGACCTTCAGAAAGTTTCCTCATGCTCCGTCCCTTACAATCTCTTCACCTCCCTGCCTCAGCCATTTAAACTCACAGACTAATTCACTTGTTCTAGCACTGTACATTGGAATCATGCAGAATGTCCTCTTTGTGTCTGATTTCTTTCCTTCAGCATTAATACTTCTGAGATCCATCCAGATGTTTACCAGTAACTTTTTATTGCTCAGTACAATTGCACAGAGTGAACAGGTGACAATTTGTTCATCCATTCTTCCGTGGAGGGATATCTGGGTTTTTCACAATACTGCACAATGAAGTATTATGAACAAAGGTGCCATGAATGTACAAATCTGTCTGTGAATACATGTTTTTATTCTTCTTGGCAATGGGATTCTTGGATTATAAAAAAGGTGAATAAGGGGAGCTCTGGTAGCCTAGTGGTAAGAAGCTGCAACTGCAATCCCAGAGGCACATGGTTTGAATCCACCAGATGCTCTGCCGGGGAAGAAGGGACAATCTCCTCCTGTACCAGTCAGATCTAATTTGACGGTACACTCACACAAAAATAATAAAATAAAAAAATTTTTTTTTTTTAAAAAGGTGAATAGTCCATCTGATGAGAAAGTGCCAGTTTTGCTTGTGACTTCCTTAGTCATTTTCTTAGCTTCCTTAGTCGTGGCCCAAGGGGCATGGAGTTGCACTGCTTATCCAAAGGCATGTGGTTCAAATCCAACAGCTGCTCCATAGGAGAAAGATGGGCAGTCTCCTCCCTTGTAATTTACAGCTTTGGAAAACTCATCAGAGGGTCAGCTAGAGTTGGTTCCATTACGATGCCATTCAACACCAAAAAGACTTGTTTATTAATTTTCATAATGAACTTTTAAGTTCAATTTACTAATTTCTTCTTTCATAGTTTGTGCCGTCTCTGAGGTCTGTGACTGTCCCAAAGTTGTGAAGCTCTTCTCCTCTTTTCTCCTAAAACCTTTACAGTTTCATCTTTCATGTAGGAAGTTATGACACATTTAAAATTAATTTTTCTGTATAGTGAGGGAGCTCTGTGGCCTAGTGGTAAGAAGCTGTGCTGCAATCCAAAAGGTACCCAGTTCAAATCTACCAGACACTCCATGGGAGAATGATGGGCAATCTCCTCCCACACAATTTGCTGTCTCCAGAAACCTGCTGGTCAGCCATGGGTTAGTTCTGACTTGACGGTAAGCAACAGCAACCGTGAATGGCAAGGTTCAAGGTTGACTCTTCCCTTCCCATGCAGATGTACTGTTATTTCTGTCCCATTTGATTTTTTTGTTTGTGTGTTATTTTTTTTTAAGGTTAAGGTAAAGGAGACTTATTAGGAAAGACATGTCTGAGAAAGAGAAATGGGCTGTTCTCCGAAAGTAGGGAGAGTAGTGGAGCAGATTCAGCCTCATTTGCTGGAAAAACTTTCTCCATTGAACTCCCTTGGTTTCCAGTAGCTCCTTTTATCATGCTTGTTTTGAAAAAAAACCTCAGAGGGGTATAGTAATTTGCTTAACCAGTTTTTTGTTTAAATTTTTATTTTTAAAAGAATTTGCTTAAATTATCTTTGTAATTTTTTGGTCTTAAGTAACCAGAGTACAGAGCATCCGAGGTCCAAGGGCTATGCCTGACCTGCATCAGAAGCTCAGATAAACACTCACCTATCATGCAACGTCCTTGTCTTAGCGTGAAGAGAATCTACCTCCCAGATGGAGCTACCGTTGCCAGCACACCGGTGACCCCACACTTCAATTGCCAATGCTCCATCTGAAATGAACTCCAGGAACTCTTCGGTTACATTCACCACATAGTCCTGGGACAGGAAAAGAGAGGAAACAGCAAAAGGACTTATGTAGGGAGGCTGCGGATTTCCTTTTTATCTTTCAGCAATATGTAGATTCAATCTGGAGTACATCAACTTGATCCAACCTTAAAAACACCTCTTATGTTTTACAAGGGGAGCTCTGGTGGCCTAGTGGCAAGTACCTGCAACCACAATCCCAGAGGCAAATGGTTCGAATTCACCAGATGCTCTGCCAGGGAAGGAGGGACAATCTCCTCCTGTACCAGTCAGATCTGATTTGACGGTACACGCACACGAAAATAATAAAATTAAAAAAAACAAAACAAAGCAAAAACAAAACACCTCTTATGTTTTACAAAAAAGCAACAAGGACTCACAGAATATTAAATCTAGAAAGGCAATTTAACAGATTTTTTTTTTTTTGTAAACAAGGGAACTGATGAAGGCAACTTGTCTAAAACCATACTGTGTGCTGGTGTCAGAGCCCACTTAGGTCTATGTTCCCTTATTTCTCACATCTTCTTATTTCCATGAGACTTCCAGCTTGCTTAAAATAATTCAGTGCTTCCAAAATCAATCTCCATAATAGTCTATGTGTTTCCTACTGCCAAAGGGGCCCTTTAGAGTAGTGAGAGAAGATCTTCACCCTGAAACCCACAGCGTCCCTTTTCAGCAGGAAGTAGCTAAGAGAATATGCCATCCCCTTTTCCTTATGACTCAGGGTGAAGTCTCTCTCAGGGAGGAGTGATAGGGAATGGCAAAGGATACACTGACAAAGAAGATTAATCAGAACTGGCTTTGACAAGCACTGTGGCATTTGGACAAGAACAAACTGGGAGGAGGGTAGAGAGAATAGTGCAACAATGAATGAGTGGAAGCCCAAAATCTCTGTAAATGTTTATGAAAATTAATAAAATATAATTATAGGAAAAAAAATAATTCAGTGCATAAGATAGGAACTTCTAAGTGTGCCTTCTTATACCTTAGAAGACTAATCACAGAATTGGATTTTGAAGAATTATTTTTATAATTATGTGGTCGTGGTCTTGAGTTCTCCCACCTCAATTTCTTAGTCTAAAATATACACAGGTAACTGCAGGGAAATGAACCCTGAAGAAGCAAAAGGCAAATCACCTAGAAAAATTCAGCTGGCAAGATCTCAAATCCATTTTCCTCTTAATGGCCTCTATGGAATCTCAGATGGACATTTCTCTGTAACTACCCTACATGATCTCTCTTCTTTTCATTTGTAAACATCAGCATTTTTAGAAGGAAATTTAATAACCAATCAGTACAATCTATATTTTCAACTATGAAAAACATAAATCCAACAAGTATCTGTAGCTCAAGTCACACAGCAAATTTAGTGGCAGTGAGACCAGATTTTATAAAAAATGGGTAGTAGGTATATAAATTTTAGATCCCATCCTTCTGAAAAAACCAGCTTTGGGGATCCTAAAGAAATAATAGAGAAGAGAGCTCTTGTGGCCTAGTGGCAAGAAGCTGTGCTGTGATACCTAAGGTGCACAGTTCGAATCCACCAGATGCTCCATTGGAGAAGGATGGGGCAATCTCCTGTGCTAACTGGATGTGACTCAATGGTACACAACAAAAAAGAAATAACAGAGAATACTCAAAGGACATTTAACATTTTCAGGGAAGAGGATATGATTATTAAAGATTATTAGAAATAGGTCAGATAAATACAGGTAAAGAAAAAAGGCCTGTCATCTTTACAGAAGTGGAATTTTAGGGGTGACGAGGTGAATCTGCCTGCTAAGTGATTTAAGTCTTGAGAATCCCTCTCTGTTGAGGACATCCAATGAAAAGCAAAACTATGCTGTGGATGGAGTCTGTCTGTCTGAATCATGGCAGCCCTGCATGAAAGCTGTAGAGGTCATGTGACCAACCAGAGTACATTCATCCAACGCTCCTCAAAAACTCACCTTTCCTACTTAACATGTATGTTAAAATTCAGGGTACATTACAATGCTTTGCTGCATTTAAAAAGAAAAAAAAAGTATATCAACTTATACATTAAGATATCCCCCTACACTAAAAATCAATAAGTACCAATAAACAATAACAACAAGGGTGTGTATAGAAAAGAACCCAGTAAGATGAAATTGTCATGGACCCACTTTCATTTAAAAAAAAATTATGAAGTTATACATCTATGCCCATTTATGTGTATGTACATATATTTGCCACACACATACAAAAGTTGTAGAACAAAATTAAAAGTGTTTAATAGTGCACAAAAGCATAAACTGCCATAGCTTATTTTACAACTGGTGAATAAGACTCTAGGGAAAGAGGTTTGTGTTTTGGGGTTTGTTTCCCCCCAGATTTTTAATACTTCCAAGTTATTTGGGTTTTTAAGTATATCTTGTATTTGTGGAATGGAAATACATTTTGAAGTAAACAAACCAAAACAACCACAAAATGATAAATTAATGAAAAAAAATTTTAAGGAAAAATTTTAAGCTAGAAATAGATCTCTGAGCTGCACCTAACCCAGGTGCCTCCACACAGCTCAGTCAGCATTGTCACCTGTACCTTGCAGTGGGAGAACGTCACTGTGTACTGTGCATCCTTGGACTGAGGAGAAGGCACTTCAGGGTCCACCACAGGTGCGGCCACCGTAGACTCACACTGGTCCCAAAACGTGTATTGACAGAAGACAAAATTAGAGAGGCTCAAGGGCAACCCAGATGCCTCTTTAATTTTTACCTGAAGAGAGGAAAAATGCATGTGACTATAAAAAAAAAAACATAGAAAACTTGGGGTTTTTCTTTTTGCTTATTTTGTTGTTGAATGCCTTTGAGTCAGAACCAAGTCAGAGCTGGCACTCCAATGGGTTTTCAGAGGCAGTAAATCCCACAGGAGGGGACGGCCCATCTTCCTCCCACAGAGCAGCTAGTGGATTTGAACTGTGTGCCTTTGGGATTGCAGCACAGCTTCTTATCCCTATGCCACCATGTGACTCCCTCAAATTTAAGAGTTAAGTAATATAAAAAATAAATCTGATGGCCTCTGACATCTGTAAATACTTGCACCATTTCATTAAGTGTTTTATCTACAAAGTATAGCATGGTGCTGTAGCTTCAGTTTACAAACCTGCAAACAAATGCACACAAGCCCCGAAAATTTTCTTAATGACTGACCTAGATGTAAATTTTTCTAAAAAGTTAACTTACAGAACAGCAAACTTTTCCTACTAGTTAAGAAACGTAAATCTTATCGACTTCAGTTCTCAGCAACCTCATGGGTGATGGAGGAGAGCAGTGCTCTGCAGGACAGATTCTTTGGAAGCAGATCACCAGACCTTTGATCTAAGGCAGATGCAAATCTTTTGGGTAGATACAAATCTCTAGCCTTTTGTTTAATAGCAGAGTATCTTAACTGTCTGAACTACTCCGGGAGTCCAACTAAGTAACACACATGTCCTTCTTTAGCTAACTAAGCAGTGTAAAGTTCTCACATGCCAAATAAATACACTATGCTATGAAAACTTTATGTGTATTGCACTGGAAAAATTTGCTGTCAGAGATCTCTCCAGAGTACTGAAAAGCAATGATGTCAGTCTAGAGACTAAGGTGCACTTGATCCAGGCCATGGTCTTCGCAATTATTTGCTATGCATCAGAGAGCTGGACAATAGCTAAGGATGATAGAATAATTAATTCCTTTGAATTGTGGAGTTGGAGAAGAGTCTTGAACATACTATGGACCGCTAAGAAAACAAGTAAGTCTGTCTTAGGAAGGGTGAAACCAATTTTCTCCTTGGGGGGCTAGGATTTTTAAGCTCTGTCTCACATACTTTGGGCACGTGGCTAGGGGAGACTGTTTCTTGGAAAAGGACATCATGTTTGGAAGGGTGGAGGGACAGCACAGGAAAGGAAAACCCTGGGTGAGATGGAAAGATACAGTAACTGGGACAGAGCTGCTGTGCATAGGGTCATTATGGTTGCAGGTGACTCAAAAGCACAAAACAACAACATGCAAATTTTATGCAACTGTTATCAGAACGTGCTACGCACTCGTGGAAAAGTATTGTCCACCATGGCAGTTTAAAAGGTCATCTACACAAGCTGTCCTATCGGCGTCCTCTCACCCTGCACGTCAGTTTTTTGACCCGGTGAATGATTTCCCCACTGCTGTCTATGACTTCCAGGCTTCCACTTTCACTGGAGTTCTCCGAGGAGTCATCCTCCACCACACGCTCTGGAACTGCCCCTGTGACACGCATCACTTCCACATGGAGACGCCCTGCAACCTGGGCCAAGGAAAGAGAGAGGTAAAGGGCATCCCATTTGAGTGGTGTCCCAATTTCCCTCCAAAGGACAGACAAGCCTATAGGGTGAACAGTAATACCAGGGAGGTATATGCTCTTTAGACCAAACAACCACAGAAGATCAAAAGGTCAGTATTTGCCCTGGGATAAAGCTCAGAAGGGAGACAGTAGTAGGATGAATGGAAATGAGAATCACATGGTGAAGGAAGTAAGAAAGCAATGACATTGTGAGTATAGTAATTAATGTGATAAAAATGTATATTTTTAATAAAAACATCTTTTGGTTTTTAAAAAATTTCACTCAAATCACAATTTTTAAAAATGTTTTTTGAAAGAAAGGTTACAAATCACAATACTTTTTCATTTGATCATTTATGTATATTTTATTTTTTAATATTCATGAAAAGCACATATTTTTAAAATAACTTCAAAGTACAAAAAGAAGAACCATTTTATAAAATTTTTAAAAGAACTACAATAGGTTAATAGAATTAATTAGGCATAATATCTGTTCAATATGCTGTGTATTTACCTTTCCCTTCATCTACCTCATGTATTTATTAATTTTTATTCCCTTTCCCCTAGCTTCCCATTTCTAGGAACCACCCAAAATGAATTCTGTCTATGTGTGAATGTTTCCTCAGCTTTACATAAAAGTGGTTTTATGCCACACTAGTCCTTTTGTGACTGACGGATCTTGCTTGGCAGATCCCCCCCAAGCTGCACACTGTTTCATGCTGCACTCTTTTTTGTGTCCTTGCTGATTCTTTGTTCTGTCTACATTTCTGCGCCGACTTCCTTCAGTTTATGGCCCTTGTTACTACTTCCTTCATTGCTGTTGTTTTAGTGTTTTCTAAGGCTTTATGATCTTCCTCTTTTTCATGATAATGAGAATCATGGTAAGGAAGTACGAAGACTGCAGTTCCATTGTGAGGAGTGTACACAGTATCATCAAATGAAAATAACAAGTATCCCAGACCTCTCCTGGTCTAGCACTGATCGGAGAGAGAAACATGCCACAGGACCCTTCAGAGCTGCTCAAAAGCTACCACCACTTGTCAGTTCCTCCCAGAGGCTGGTCACTCAATCACTTTGCCTCATTTTAAGCCAGATTTGTCCCCTGGAAACTTGCCTTTATGTATTACCCCTAGTCTTATTACGCTTCTATATCAGTCCTGGAACAGATTAAAGCCAGCTATCATATTCCAGGAAGTCTGGATTCCATGAGAATTTGGTAATACTGAGGACTAGGACAAAGTACAGATCTGCTGTCCATGGCGTTGCTATGAGTTCTACTCAGCTTGACTGCATATAGCAGCATCACCAAGGACACCATTTTTATCATGGGAAAGAGTGACTCTAGTCACCAGTGTTCTACTGCAGAATGTGAACACATAATCTATAGCCAACACAGGTGGGCAGGACATTTAAACACCTAGGGGCTACTTCATGGCTTGACTTTGTGTAGCATAGTCTCTCTTATCTACAGCCTATACTAAGGATCATGAGAAACATCTTAGTAATTCAAGTTTGTAGGTCATTGAAGAAGGGGCTAGGAATCAAATATTAAAAAGGAATACATCAAATGATGAAACAGGCAAACATTTTTTAAAAGTTTAAGCTTGAACATTTTCTTAAGCTGACATAAGAACAGTATGTCCAAATAAATGCAATATGAGAATTCAAAATGAGTGCAGACAGCATAGATATTTATGCTTGTTTTCTCTAATCCCTTGGATTTCAAAAGAAATGACCATTTCTAAGGCTAGGAGTTAGGAAAGAAACAGTATGTCACAAAAGGAAGAGATTAAAAGAGAAATTACTGTGAGACAGAGTTTAATCTAGTTACCACAGGTCATGGTCTCTGCAATCATTTGTTATGCATCAGAGAGTTGGACAATGACTAGAGAGGATAGAAGGAGAATTGATGCCTTTGAGCTGTGATGCTGGAGAAGAGTATTGAATGTACCATGGACTGCCAAGAAAACAAACAGATCCATCCTAGAGAGGGTTAAACCAGGCTACTCCTTGGAGGCAAGGATTCTGGGGCTTCGTCTGACATACTTTGGACATGTTGTAAGGAGAGACAGGTCCTTGGAGAGGGACATCATGTTTGGTAGGGTGGAGGGACAGCGCAGGAAGGGAAGGGAAGACCCTCTATGAGGTGGACTGATTCAATGACTGGGGTAATCCGGATGGGTGTGTCAGAGGCAATGCGATTGGCACAGGATAGAGCAGGGTTTAGGGCTGTTGTACATAGGGTCGCTGTGAGTTGCAAACGACCCGACGGCACATAACAACAACAACCACAGGATTTGTTTGTTTGTTTGTTTTCTTGCTTTGTACCTTCGAGTCAGATACAACTGGCACAGGAAGAGATTGCCCCTCCTTCTCCAGTGAAGTATCTGGTGGATTCAAACATGTGTCTTTGGGTTTGTGGTACAGTTTCTTGACACTAGGCCACCAGAGCTCCCTCACCACAGGATTTTTAATCGATAATTAAAATATGTACTTGGAGATGTATACACTGATGCTCATAGTAGCGTTATTCAAATAGCAAGAAAATTTAAACAGCTCACATGTCCATCAACAAAACAGATTGAGAAACTGTGGTATAGTTACATGATAGAATGAATACTATACAGCACTCAGGAGCAACAAATTAAAAAAATACTGTATAACATGAGAGGCTGAAAAGCGTTATGCAAAATGAACTAACTCAGTCTAAGAAGGCCAAATACTGCATAAGAGTATTATTGGAAAAATAGAAGGATAACCAGTAAGATGTGTCTATAAATCAATAGGGAAAAGGGAAAGGAGTAGGAAGGCGAGGGGGAGGGGAGAGGGAATCACAGCGGCAGACAGTTTGATGGATGGACGGAGGGGGTAAAGGAATTAGGAACGATCCAGTGGGGAGCTGAAAAGATGAGGAATTGTGGACATAGATCAATGGTAATTGGTTTTATAAAATGCAATATATGGGAATGAGTGCATGAAACACAATGCGCAAGAAGGAATGTGTGAAACACAATGTATATGAATGTAGCACAACCTATACAAATTCTGTATGCAAACTAATATATAATTAAAAGATATATGTATGTGTGTGTATATATATATATGGAAAAAGGACAAAATTTGTGAATTGCAAATATAAAATCTGGCATAATAATGTTTAAAAACTACAACTTAATTATACTAATTTTTAACTGCATTAGTAGAGAATAAAAGAATGTGGACTATCTGAGTTTCTTGATCTCAAGAAAAACAATCGAGTTAAAACCACAAACTCTCCACTGTCATTGTCTTTGTGGCTGGTCTGTTCTTACCTCCCCCTGCTGGCTGATGATGGGAACTGCATACTGGAGCTTCACATCACAGAAGAGGCACTCCAAGAACACATTGGCCACGCCAATTAGGTTGTGGTTCTCCTGGGCTTCATAAAAGGGGTCACCTCGCTTCCCGTAGAGTCTCTTTGCCTGAACAGTTGCAGGGGAATGTAGGGAAGTAAGAAACAAAACATCCACTTAAATAATGTCGTTATAACGAGCATTTAAAAGGTAAAAAAAAAAAAGCCAAATTAACTAGAAATAAAATTAGTCATGTTGTATGTTTTTTTTTTTTAAAAAAACTCCAAAACCCAGCCACAAGATGACAACTAGCATATATGAGGGGGATTTTTAATTGGAGTTGTTGTGTGCTGATGAGTCATAATCAACTCACAGCTGACCTTTCAGAGGGTTTTCAGAGGCAGTGAACTGCACAGAGCAGCTGGTGGATTAGAACCACATGCCTCTGGTATTGCAGCGCAGCTTCTGGCCACCAGAATGACATCCATGGGGGACATTTCTCCTTACGTCATTGCTTTATCTTCTGAACCACACTCTGCCTGCTACCTTCTAAATATAATTTCCTTTGCTTTTGTTTCCTTTTCTTACCCAAATCTCCTTGTCCTTTACTGATATTCACAAAATAGATTATGCTTACTAACATCACTCTGAGAAATCTGCCCAGTCACAGCTACAGCGAGGGCATACGAACATATGCTCCCTGCACGCTGAGAGCTCACTTCATTTCTCTTGGAATATAGTAAAAATGAGGCCAATTAGAATGATGCAGTATGTTTTTTACTTCGTTCCCATCTGTGTGTGGGTCACATGCTACCTTACCGATTCTACTTGCTATTCATTTTAGTGTCTCTTTTAAATGACTTTCCTGTTATTTGTTGTTAGGTGTCATCAAGCTGATTACGACTCACAGTGGTGCTATGAACAACAAATTTGAACCTTACCCTATGCAATCCTCAGAATCACTGATGTGCTCAAGAGCTCACTGCCACGATAATTCCATCTATCCATCTTGTTGAGGGTCTTCTCTTTGACCCTCCACCTTTCCCCAGCATGTTGTCTTTTTCCAAGTACTAGCCCCTCCTGACAACATACGCAAAGAATGTGAGGCAGAGTTTCACCATTTTTGCCTTTAAGGTGCAACTTGGTTATACTTCCTCCAAGACAGACTTGATTATTCTTTTGGCAATCCAAGGGATAATCAGGATTCTTCACCAACATCACAATGCAAAGGTAACAATTCTTCATTTATCCTTATTCACTGTCCAGCTTTCAGATGCATAGGCAGCAACTTGGGTCAAGTGCCCCTTAGTCTTTAAGCTGGCATCATTGCTCTTTAGAACTCTAGAGAGGTCCCTGACCAAATATTTACTGGCAATTGTGTGTGTCTCTGTGTGTGTGTATGTGTTTTGCTAGCTAAATCTCTTGTATTCTCTGTTTGAAGTATAATCAATCCTCCTTTAAATTTGTGTCTCTTACCTCTGGAACTTCTTCCTTCCATTCTTGATAAAGTTCTCTCATATCAATTAATTTATTTTCCAGCTTCTCAATGGTCCACACTTGAGTACTCTTTCCTTTTCTCCTCACTTGAATGGCTGGCTCACTTACTATTGCCCCTCTCTGCAAAATGAGAAAAACAAACAAAACAAACTTTTAATATATTAATTCATAAACATAATGGATAACTTCTTTTTTGGGCTGCGGAAACAATAGATACATACATATATACACACACAGAGAGAGATATATACATATATGTTGTTGTTGTTGATTGCCTTTGAGTTGAGCACGACTCATAGTGACCCTATAAACAAAAGGCCTGAAACATCTCGACAACTATCGACACTTATCAAAGTTCATAGTGTTTCAGAGGCATGTTGTTTATGAAGTGGATGCCACTCCTGCTTTCAAACACACACACACACACACACACACAGTAATCAGTTATAAAAAACATAGTAACGTGTACAAACTCACTTTTGTCAAGTTGAAATCGACTTAATGCTGACCTTCCATTGGGTTTCCAAGGCTATAAGTTGCATGGGAGGAACTGCTAATGGGCTTAAACCAGGAAGGCTCAGCCTTTGAGCTGGCAGCTCTGCTTACTATGGACTATGCTACCAGAGCTTCCTTGCAATGGGAAGATATACAGAGGAAAGTAGAACTTTACAATCTAGGCAATAGTCTAGATTGGTTCTCATCTTCTACGTATTTTCATGCATATACTTTTACATTTCTATGACAATCAATAACAACTAATGAGACAATTTCATAGCCCAGTCATCCCTCTATAGTTTTCTATTGTGATTATTTCCTTATATTGTTAAACATCCTTCACAGACATGCTTTTTAAAGCAATCCATCATGTCTTTACCATATACACAACTAATGCCTATCATTCAGTGTCATGGCTTTTTCTATATTTTTGGTTGTTGCTATGTTATTATGCTTCACATCCTTGTGTATTAAGTATTACATGTTTATGTATAATTCTACATATGTTGTTGTTGTATCCTGTTGAGTTGAAACTGACACATAGCTGACCCTCTAGCGGGTTTTCAGAGACAGTACAGCACATCAACGGAGTAGCTGGTGGATTTGAATCGTTTTCCTTCAGGTTGGCTACACAACTTCTTACCATTAGGCCACCAGATCTCTTCATGTATAGACATAGGATAAATTACTCAAAAGGAGGGAGGGGACACACACCAAAGAATACAACGTATAAAGATGCTGGGATAGGGCCTGGCTCACTTTCAAGGATGCATCATGGAGGGGGCAAAAAAAGAAAATAATGTTTTTTTGCAATGATTCTTCCTACAGGAAAAAGATTGCAAATTACAGGAAACTTTCTAATGGTTACAAAAATGTTTCTGGGTCGGGGTGGGGGTGGGGGAGAAGAGTAGAGAAAACAGTGCAACAATGAATGAATGAGAACCCAAAATCTCTGTAAATGTTCATTAAAACTAATAAAATTTAATAATAATTAAAAAAAGTTTCTGGGTACACAAAAATAGGCAACATCCAAGTCATCTTTGCTTGTGGGTTTTACTCTTAAAAGGATACACCTTGACAAAATACATGCATACCTTCAATTTCAGAAAGAAAGTATTTTTCATTTCTTAAGTTTTTATTAATTTTAAATTTAAAAACAAAATCCAGTTGGAGAGACAAGTGCAAATACTGTATCTTCAATATATTTCTAAAATGATTATTCTGCTCAATAATGAAACAGAATTAACAGAATAGTTTAATGTGAAATTTTCATTCCAGTAGTTTTTATATACGTTCTTAGGATAACGGTTTCTGTGTGGCTTTTAAAACAACATTTAACAGAATTGTACAAAACCAGAAAGTAAACTTTTTAAATATATATTTAATTTCCATTCATTCATTTTTACACATTTCTCTCCCTGTCCTCCCTACCCCTCCAGTTTGCTTTTTTCTTGGGGAAAAAAAATATTCTTTCATTGTTATAGAGTTGTCCTCCCTCACCCAACCACTTTACTATGCAACTCTTATTCTGGACTCCTGTCATGCCAATAATACCTATTTATATGTTCTTTTATACAGTTCTCTCCTTTGTCTGTTTCAATGCCATGCACATTATTTATCCCCTCTTTTCTTAGTTTCTCCCCAACCCCCATATCAATCCTATTCTATAACAGTAGCATTATACAGTATTTATCTTTTTGTGACTGAGATATCTCACTCAGCACAATGTCCTCCATGGTCACCCATTTTGTATAATATTTCACGAGTTTTGAGTTTTTCAATGCTGCATAATAATGCATTGTGTGACTATACCACAGCTTCTCTATCCATTCGTTTGTTGATGGGCATTTGGATTGTTTCCAGCTCTTTGCTATTGCAAACAAAGCTGCAATAAACATGGGTGTGCATATATCTG
>NW_006399820.1:14189030-14189693 GCF_000299155.1 Elephantulus edwardii | reverse complement strand
AACCTCACCAACATTTGTTGGTTGCTGCTCTATTAACTCTTGCTATTCTAGGAAGTAATTTTTAAAACATAACTTGCTAAACTTGTGCCTAAAAATTTAACTCTACAAATGTCTGAAAAGAGATTGAAGTCAAGTCTAACTTTTATGGTGAGTTTGTTTTTTTGTTTTGCTTTTTTAATCAAGAAGTAGACTATTGGTTTTTGCTAAAAAGTCTTCTTGTTCTGTATTCAATTGGATTATTGGTATACAGAAAATCCATACCACCACCTTCTATGAGATCCAAGTCAATCATGCAGGTTAGACCTACATTCCTGTTATGAGAGGCAGACCCGAAAGATGCAGAATTTCCCTACTGCTCACAATACTCCGGGATCAGCTCCCAATTATTGTCCCATTCTTTTCTTTGCAGTAAGGTCTGGGTCCTTTTTCATCAGTGTACCCTCCCCCTTTAAGACACTGCCATAGAGAAAAAAGGGACACTTAATCCTTTAGTCCCATGAAGAAGAACAGAGCACACAGGAATGATAAGACTTGGCTGGTGATAGACCAAAAATATCCCTTATTGTTATGTACTGTGCGTTGGAACTGACCCATAACTGTCCTTCTAGGGGGTTTTCAGAGGCAGTTCAATTGCACTGGAAGAGGATGCCCAGAGACTGGCCA
>NW_006399820.1:14119705-14187931 GCF_000299155.1 Elephantulus edwardii | reverse complement strand
CATCCCTGGCGTACACCCTTCCCAATTTTGAACCATGCAGTGTTGCCCTGCTCTGTTCTGACGACTGCCTCTTGGTTTTTCTTGTTACCAAATATTAATGTGGTTTTTTTTTTTAGATTAAAAAAAGAAGCTTCCCTTAAGGAATTACTCACTACCAACCTGATCACTAAAGTCTGTTTTAAATGTGACTTGCGGAGTCATACAGAATTCTCTGGCAACTGTTATGATTTTCTTATTATCAAAAGTGAAGGTAAAAAGATGACCATGTCAGTAGGCCACCCCAAAAGTAGGGGACTCAAGTTCTAAAGTCAGAGAGGTAGAATTTTCACTCTAAACACACATGAAGAAGCATTTAGTCAGGACCGAGCTGTCTTGACATCTTGGAATGACCTTGCAGTTGTTAGCCCACTTCCATCCAGGCGGCTTACCTCCTATGAACAGCAAAAGGCTATAAAGTTATTTCCCCAAAGAAATCTAAGTAACTAAAAAAATTATCTAGAGACATATCTATTTAGCAGTGCTATAATTTAAATATGCAAATAAAATTGCATAGAATTGGTTTCCTTCCACTGCTGTGACTGTATTTATACCCTAAACATCAAGTTACATTTAAACAATGCTTATTTTACCACTTGCTTGGAATGAAGGAAATAGTACTGTTAACATAGCCTTTAATTTTTCCACAAACATAAAATTCCAAGTAACATGCTAACCTGGACTTACATTTCTTATTTAATATTTCAAGTTTGGTTCCTTAGTGCTAATATGCTTTTGTTGTTGTGTGCCCTGAGTCTGAACCAAATGCAGTAAATCTCATGGCAGGAAGATTGCTCATCCTCTGGTGAAGCAGCTGGTGGATTTGAACCACATGCCTTTGGGATTGCAGCACAGCTTCTTTCCACAAGGCCACCAGAGCTCCCTAATGTGGTTTTAGAAAGTCCAATAAAATCAGTCTCTTAAACTTGAAATGCATTGACAGACAATAATTTATAAGGCCTGGGAATCCACTGTTAACACAAATGGGGTGGGGGCTTCAGTAAATAACCACACATGTCCAACATTAAAATCATATTTTGAAGAGATCACTTATAATACCTCTAGATATGTTAGAATACAAAACTCAAATTCATAGCCATCAAGTTAGAACTGTAAAAGACAACTTTTATCATGTTGTTGCTGTGTTTCTTTCTATACAAGTGAGCTGTAGCTGACCCTCGTGACCTTTCAGAGGCTGTACATAGCATGTGAGGACACTGTCCATCTTTCTTCTATTGACACAGCTAGTAGATTCCAATTCCCTGTCTTTGAGCTGGTAGTGTAACTCCTTACCCACTAGGTTACCCAGAAAGAGTTTTGGTGCTTTTGTTGGGTTCTTTTTTTTTTTTTTTAATGAAAGATAAAGACAAGCATGAATATTCATTAGTTCTTTTAGCTTTACTATTTTAAAGAAAGCATTTAGATGAACAAGCTCTTTAAACATCCATATTCTGCATATCTTGACCATAAAAAAATGTAAGGGCATTGTTTAAACAGCAATTCTTATCTGAGAAAGTCTACAGAGGAAGTCATAAAAAGAATAAATACTCCTGGTTTATCTGACTCTCCTCCTGACTTTTTTTAGAGGGGATGTTGGTTTTATATTTTATTTTACAAGTACTTCCTGTTGCGTATCTCCTGTTTTCTTTGACAACGCCTCTTACCTTTTTATTGGCACTGAGGTTTGCGGCCGGGATCTGAAGGGTCACTTGGTAATCAGTGAGTCTGCTCATTTCCTCAGCTAAGAAGTTGGCTTCCCGCACCAGTGTATTAGCTTTCACGAGCTGCTCTCGAAGCTTGGCCAGGCTTTGTCGGAAGAGCTCATCCCTGTGGTTCAGCAAGAAAGAAAATGAGAAAATCTAGAAGAAGAGAAAACTACTATCTTGTTGCTGAGCAAGTGGTATTATTAGAAAATGGAAGAAAACTCCTTTTAGGTAGTATTTGCACCCATTTTTATCAGACTATCTCCTTGCCTGCCTTCCTCACACTGGAGATCCAGCGCCTTCTGCTGGGAACCACTAATCACAAAGGAAGCTTTGGTAGCCTAGTGGGTAAGTGGCTTCTGCCAACCCAAAGGCCGGTAGTTTGAATCTATTGGTGGTTTGAATCTATTGGCTGCTCTGATGGACAAGCCTTCCTCATGTGATCAACAGCCTCTGAAAACCCACTGGGGGGGTAAGCTATGAGTCAGTTCCAACAACAACAACAAACAACAATCAAGCAAATTTGTCAACTGGCTCAACTAAAAATCATGCTCTAAATGTTTTACCATTTCAGAACTGGCAAGATTTTGATATAATAATGATAAAGGTAGAGCGGGGGAGAAAACAATCTTTCAGAACAAAGCAACAAAAGACAATGATTATGATTTGAATGTTTAGGCGAACAGGACCTAGAGTTAGAAAGACAGAATTATTTTTTTTTAACTTTTTACAAAATAGCATTTTAAGATTAAACGTTCTTTGTAACACTGTGACTGAGTCAGACTCAACGGTTTTCTCAATATTGCATCTCGTAGCATTTATCATAGGTGTAATTTTTCATGTATTTACATCATTATTTGATTAATTAAACATTAGCAAGAATCCTTAGGGAACAGATTGTGACACAGCAGCCTAATTGCAGCCAAGTGCCTGGTCCACTACAGGATATTCAATAAACACTCATTGAATGGAAGAAAAAAGCACCTTTGGGTTTCACAGTTGAATCTGGGATCAAAGGTAACTCAGTCTAGCAGATACTGTTTTACACCCTTTCCCCTTACATCATGGAAAAGGATGTCCTTTGAAACCAACATCTTTTTTTTTAAAAAAAATTATTTTATTTTATTTTGTGTGTATACTGTCAAATTGGATCTGAATGGTACAGGAGGAGACTGCCCCTCCTTCTCCAGCAAAGCATCTATCTAGTGGATTCGAACTGCGTACCTCTGGGATTGCAGTGCAGCTTCTTGCAACTAGGCTACTAGAGCTTGCTTAAAACCAACATCATGACTCCTTATTTATTACTTTAGAAATAACACAGGGGATACACCACAAAGATGCTACTGAAGATGCCTTCCCGGCTTTCCTGGATTCCTTAGGTGATGGAAACACAGCTGCTAACTGATAGGCTGGGGGTCCCACAGATGTCTTGGAAGAAATGATTCAAGAGCTACTAAAAAAAATGAACCATTGAAAACCCAATGGAGCACAGTCCTTTCTTTAGTGTCAATCTGAATGCCGTTGGTTAAATGGGATGGGGCTGCCAGTCTTGGAAAACTAATACCAAAGTACATATTTTAGCATATCAAATTAACTACATACTTCAGATGGAAAATATTTTTGAAAGGACAAGCCAAGGGTTGACAATCCAGATATGGAGTTGAGCTAAACCTTTCCGTCTTTGCAAGGCTTGACCTCCTCTGACTTGCCTCACAAGCCCTTCCCCTAAAGCTGTCGAGGTCGAGGTCGCTGGCCTTACCTCTCCTCTGCCCACTGGGTCACCTTCTGCTGTGCCGTCTCGCTGCTGTAGGCCAGGCGGTCAGGGCTGCTGCTCTGGGGCTGTCTCTCAGGGGACAGCTGCTGGCGGAGCTGCTCCAGCTCCCGTTCGTACATCAGCCGCTGTTCCTCGAGGGCACTCCTCTTTTCTTCCAGGTACTGCTTCTCCAGGACCTGGACCACATTTTGAACCGGGTCTGGTGAGTCAGGAGACAAAGTGAAGATTCCATCAGTGGTCAGTCAATCTTCCCCCAGCAAGAACCAGACAATCTCTGGGAGAGACCTGATGGGGCTGTCAAATAACACCACCTCAAACGTCTGTTCACTAGCATGTTAGACAAATGTTGCTACATAAGAAGTCCTCATATCTACTTTCTTCAGCTTAATGCACTCACCTTAACATTTCAATAGATCAACAGAGGGTGGAGAAGTAAAGAGGGTGCAGTTGTATCCAGTGAGAAGGAAAACTTATGAACACTAATACAACTCCGAAGAGAGACCACAAAAGATTTTACTAGTGGCCAGTTTCTATGCCCATTCAGCTTCAGTTCTGGTTTATGACAAATGGCATATACATATATATAGGTACATATGTATATACATATATAATAAAATTTTTAACCATTTATCTAATTATTGTAAAATTTTTCTATTGAGGGAGAAACCAGCAACTCACAACAAATACTTGAAAATATTGTGTGAGTATACAACTAGTCAACATGTTTGTCTCCAAAGACCAAGTTTTTTTTTAAAACTACTGTGATGTGAAAATAGAGAATGAGCACATCAGATTAAAAAATGGAAGCTGACTGTATCATTACATAACAAAGTCATATCATTAGGTAACTGCCAAATTTCATCATCCTGTACCTGCCAAGCTGCCTCTTTACAAAATTGCCAGATCACTGAGAATACTGGCACAGTTACAGTGATACACACTATAAACATCATCACATCCAGCAGCCACTCTTACCTCACACCTCAATATTTGTTACTATCCAACATGTGTTATGTGTAAAATATTTGCAGAGAAGAGTTTTTTGTACTACTGTCATAAATGTGAATAATGAGATAGTCGCTGACTGAGGTATAAATATGTATACCGTATGGCAATTTCTTGGGTGCTAATATTGGCCTTGTGGTAAGGAGTTGCTCTGCCAACCCAAAAGCAGAGGGCTCAAATCTACCAGCTGCTCTGTGGGAGAAAGATGAGAACTCTCCTCACATGTGATTTACAGCTTCTGAAAAACTACTGGACAGTCAGCTATGGGACTGTGCCAACTCAATGGTACGTAACAACAACAATATCCAAGAGGGCAATTTATATGAAAATTATAAAAGGCAAAAAATATGAAAAGGCTACTACTTCTAGCACCTACCTGGTACAAAGCCAGAGCTCAACAACATGTACACATGGGTCAGTTAATGGATGACAGTCAAGGATTTCACCACAATGCTTAGTGGTAGTTCTGAACAATAAAGAGCTAACTGACTGGGGTGGAACATTAGTTTGTGACCAACGAAATGGATGCCGTGGAGAAGGGTTAAGGCACTGGCCGGAAGTACAAAGAAGGAAAGCACTGTCATCCCTGAGCGGGATGACTGAAGAGAAACACCATGTTAGAAAAGCTGGTAAAAACAAAATCCAACAGTACAGGCAACATTTCCTTCAAGTACATAGATTACAATAATCAAATTCTCAGATTAGTCCAGGACATCACTTCCTTCTTGCACATTCATGCATTTGTTTGCTTCTCGGTCCTTGACCATTCACATATTTGCCTGCTACTCTGCTATTTGTGTTGTGCTCTCATAAACTGGCTCTTAGTTAAATTTCTAGCATAGATGCAGAAAGACCAAGTCATTACTCAAGAGAAGTTTTTGTATCACTTGATGATGGCTACTGATTGACTCAAAAAAGTATCAATTTATGAAACAAACACAAACTACACTTACTTTCATTGTGAATGATATAGAGAAAAAATGCTATTTCTTTAAAAAAATAGGGTTAAATAATGCAAATCAAAGCGCAAGGAGCAATTTTAAAAAATCACATAATACAAAGCATATAGGTTAAAGTGTAGTATTAAAAATGAGGATGAGAATGGCATTAATAATTCTACTAGGTACTGACTATATTTCAGGTAGAGTTATATCACAGGCATGCATAATTTCACAAAAGCCTTGTATATCATCTCCATTTTAGAGATGAAGAAACTGAGGCTCAGAAAAGTAAAGTAGATGGTCTAATGTCACACAGCTGATAAGTGATAGAGCCAACTTTTATACTCAGATCGGTTACCGGCTGAAATAGGGCATTAACTTAGTAATATATCCACAGAATGTTCCTATCCTTCAAATTGCCTTGGATTTTAAGTACTCTGGCAAAGAGAAGAAATTTTAAAATACCGTTTTTGGCAAATAAAAGAAAAAAAAATGTGGAGTTCCCTCCACCCCCAAAGAATGTATTTCTTTATATAGTTCTGATATGCCACTTGAGAAGTGAATAAAGAATTAATTCAGAAAAATAACTTCAACAGGAGACTTAGGGTGTATAAGACATATTCTACAAAACAACACGGCCCCATAACTTCTGAAGAAAATAGTAAAAACATGACAGACCCACTTGAAGGTGTCTGAAAAATAATTTAAATGTAAAGATTGTTGTTGTTGTTGTGTGCCGTCAAGTTGGAACTGACCCATAGCTGACCCTGCAGTGGGTTTTCAGAGGCAGTAAAGCCGATGCTCCTCCTGAAAACGTAAAGATGGGGTTATTCAGAAGAACAAAAGTCCCCTCAGAATTTTTATGAACTATAATTCTCAAATAATTTAGATTCTTTGGCCTAGAGGATAGAAAGTTATGCTACCATGCCAAAGGTGAGTGATTTTAATGTGTGGCCCTAAGGCCTGATTTTAATTGTTTTTGGTCAAACATTCTTCAAACATTCTTCTAAACGGTATAGCTGTGGTGTGTCTATTTGCTGTACAGAGGTAACTCATGGTGCTGTGATGCTAAACACTGTGACACTGATGTGCTAAATGCGACAATGGTTACTCCTGGTGGACGGTGTTTGATGGAGCTTCCTGACTAAAACAAGCTTGGAAGCAGGAATGTATTCACTTCCAAAATAGCTTGCCTCTAGAAACTCTATGAACCTGGAGAAGGGATTAAAGTTATACAAGTATTCAGGTCTTTCATTCATAGGGTCACTATGAGTTGACTTTGACTCGACGGCACTTAACAAGAACAACAACAACATAATTCTCAAATAATATAGATACTTTCTATATTTAGATATAATAAAGATTTGTTATTTTTTAATTAACACAATCCATTCATATTTATATAGAATCTTATCCTCAAGGGCCTTAATTTAGTGTGAATGAATCTTTTCCAGATAAGAAAAACACCATTTTGTAAAATTATATTGAAGGGCTTTTGTTGAAAGACTCTAAAGAAGATATTTAACTCTCTCATCTTCTTGGTAATCATCAGTGTAAAAACCACATGATCCCAAAAGGTTGAGATTGAGAAGGCTGTACCCCAAGATTCTATGCCAGTGCAGAGACAATATGGCAGAGGCTCTTTGAACTGTCTAAGAAGCTGCCAGAGTGTGACACAAATGGTTAAGTATTCAACTCCTAGCTGAAAGACAGATGGTTCTCAAGGGCTCCTTGAAGACAGATCTCACAATCTGCTTCTAAAAGGTCACAGCCCTGAAAATGCTTTGGGGAGCAGAGTTCTGCTCCAACAAATACGAGCTTGGCTTAAGTTGGAATTGATGACAGCAACTAACAACTGCTTACTCCCAAGAAGCTCCCAAGGAGTCTCTAGCTGGAGTAAACATTAAGCTCTTAGCTTGTAAACAAAGGATTGGCAGTTTAAATCTACCCGGAGGCACCTCAGAAGGAGGCCCTAGGCATTCAAATACTTGACACACAGGGAGTCACCATGATTTGAAACCAACTTGATGGCAACTGGCAATCAGTGCTATGATGCAGCACCACCTGTATGCACCAGGTACACATGCTATGGCCACAAATCAGTGGGCAGCTATCACAGAGAGAGCAACTCAGAATGTTCTTCCCCCAACTGCCCCACAGCATACAACCTTGTGAGAGCTGCCCTGGGGGACTCCCTGGTCTGCGCTTGCTGCAAGCAGCTTTGTGAGAGCCACAGGAGCGAAAATTTGGTTTTACCTCAGATTCCAAGTCTAGTGTGGAAATGTAGGCATACCTTCATAACCACTCTCAAGCTTTTACCACTATAAAACCTGTTGTCATAAAGTTGATTCCAAGTCATGGTACCCACGTGTGGATCAGAGTACTCTGCTTCATAGAGTGACTGATATTTTGGACACTGCTAATGAAATCATCAAGCCTGTCTTCTGAAGTACTTCTGTACCCAGACTCAAATCTTTCACCTTCCAGTTTAGCTATCAATTATGTTTACCATTTACACTAGCCAGGAACTTCTCTCATCACTGTAAAGAAATAAAAACTCAAACGTGTTGCTCTTGAAAGAATTCCAACTAGTAGAAACAATTCTAACTAGTAGAGATCATCTGTCCACACAGGGCAGAGAATTGTCCCAAAGATTTCCACGACTGTGAACTTTATGGAAGGAGACTGCCGCATCTTTCTCTTATTGACTTTTTGGTTAGCGGTCAAGTGTTTAACCACTGTGCCACCAGATTCAATTTGCACCACCTTTTTTCACCTTTTTTTTGTAAAAAAAATAGGAGATTACTCAGATTTTTAAATAGGAGTTGACTCAGCAAGTCAATTTGACTTTACGTAATAAAGCCCAAGGGAGAATCCAGAGATCTGACCTGCTCTCACCCTCGGTCAAATACTAAGATTTTACATAGGCTTTTAGTTTCCCTTTCAATGAACTGTTATAAAAATCAACAAGCCTGACATCTAAGATAGATATGTCAGATATTTTTAGAAGAAGACTACATTTAAATAGATATAGCTCTTTCTCTTCATTAATTCATTTTTCACTTAATAAAGACCCGGAAAATAAGCTTAAATCCTTCCTAAAAAAGGTAAAGGGAAGATGGTGGTGGTGGAAGGGAATTTATGTAAAGAAACAAGATTAATTTACACAAAAATACCCAAGAACTGAGGTCAAGAGAAGTAGATCCTTAGGAGGTAAAAAAAAAAAAAAAAAAGAGAAGAGCCTTTTAATCCTGGATAGTTATGCTGGATCTGTGATCTCTCCTGTTGTTGTTGCCATCAAGTCCTCTCTGACTCAAGGCGACCTTATGTTACCCCTTTCCAGCCTCTTAGACTATTTAGAGCTCTCACGGACACTACAGAAATAGATGATCACCCAGTTTGTATTGTGAGTCCTTAGGAAGAGGACATGATTTTCCACAGACATCATGATTTCTTTTCATTTACATCAAATGAATTGGTTTAGATAATTTTAAGTCTCTAGAGACTTAAAAATTATATTATCCTAGTCTATTACCAAGGTAATGTATATGAATATGTATCTGGAATTACTACTGTCATAGGCTGTTGTAACAGCAAGAGTAACAGACCCACTAGTAATAGCAGGAATATCAGTGACACTTTTAAATATATTGGATACACAAGGAAGTGGCAGCTACCAGAGTTTAAGGACTGAGCAGATACAATGGTGTTGGGACATAATGGGGGTTGTGTGTGTGTGCACCTGTGTCATAACTGAAAAGTAATATTTCTCACTAAGAATGGCGTAGTTTTGCCAGCCAAAGCTTCAGCTTCATCCCCATCATGTTTGTTAGATTTTGCCGAAGCATGGAGCACACGCATCAATTACAGCAGCACTGCCAAACCCCCAACCAGCACCCGCATGCTAAGGCTGATCCATTAAAAACCTTTCTCCCAGCGTCTGTGAAGGAGCTTCGTCTGAAACCACACAAGAGGGAAGAGGATCTTCAGATAGGACCACCATGGGGATGACCACCAGGCAGAAAGGCTTATTATCGGGAAGCCACCTAGTAGCAAGGGAAATTGCTTTAAACATTGTCTAGCCACGAGCCAGGCAGGCAGCCAGGCGGGGCTGAAATGCATGGATGAGAACATGACTGTATGTTGTGCGGGGAAGTCCTATTTCTTGTGGAATGAGTAAGGAGTGAGGGGGTGGAATCATTATCAGATAAAATCAACAGTGTAGAGCAAGACTTACTACGGAATAGAAATGGATCGGTCATGTGACCAAAATGACTTAGATTAATGATGGCTCTACATGGTTTGGTTAGAAAGACTGGAGGAATTTACAATTACTGTCTACTCACTGGTAATGCAAGGATTTAAGAACGCTGCAATTGAATAAAATTAGAAATCTGTGATTGAAATGCATAAAGTGGGCCCCCTGTAGAATTAAGGAGAGAATAGAGATGTCAAGAATTCTATAACCCCTTTTGAAGAAAGGGGCTCCAAATAGGTGTTCCTCCACTTTGGGATTTGGAGTCCACACCTTCCTGTCCCACCCTGCCATGGTATGTACCAACTCAGGCTTCCAGAAAATCACTCACAGGAGACATGCTGCCCAGGCATGTTGCTAACGTGATCCACTGATCTGATTTCAACGTTTGAATATCATTTTGGAAAGTCTTGCAGAATTCCTCCGAGTTTGCCAGGCAAATAGCAGAGTGGAGCAAAACTTAATTTTTATTCATTCTCTGCAGCAGTACACAATAGTTAATAGCCCCAATACCTCATTATAATACTCTAATCTTAAAGATGCTTGAATTGAAAAATTATAAACCTTTTTATGTTATTTAGTCTTTTCCCTATTTGATTTATTGTTTTATACTTTTTTAGCAATATGTGAATTTGCTTGCTTTTCAGAATCTAGCCTTTTCCTCAGGGAGCTCTGCTGGCTTAGTGGTAAAAAGCCGGGATCCCAACTCTAAGGCACATGGTTTGAATCCATCAGTTGTTCTTAGGGAGAAAGATGGATAATCTCCTTCCATGAGATTTAAAGCCTCTGGAAACTCACGGGAAGGCCAGTCATGAGTTGTTCCGATTCAATGACACACAAAAACAAGGCTTTTCTAGAATTAAAAACCAAGGTTCTTGTAGCTAAAATCCTATAAAGAGAAATAAAAAAGACAAAAGTAACTCCTACAACAAAATTTCCAATTTGATATGCCAGAGATCTGAGTACCAATTCGTTACTCATGTTCAGATTTTTCCAGATAGGCTTCATCAAAGAGCAGCAAGGGAAAATATTTAAAGAAGAATTAAAATACAATAGACAAAATGCTTTCTAAGAACACTTTCAGGCAGTGTGGCTTGGTTTAGAACTCTCAGTGTCCCTAGAAGTCCTCCTGGTTCACAACGGGAACCTTTAGGTACTCAAAGACCAGAAGAATGCGGAAAATAAGGTTGGCAGAAGCCCTGGGACTAACTGGCTGTTTCCCCAAGTGCTACTGGTTGTAGCCTCAACTTTATCCTTGTAAATTAATTACTGTTTGTATCTGATAAATCAAGCTTGCCTGTTCTCTTTCTGGGAGATTGAGGAACATGGAAAAGGAATGAAAGACCTAAAATATGAGAAAGGAAAGATTCTGGCATGTGTTTTACTGAGTGCACATGAGTGTGTTTGTGCTCAGAGGAAGAAAGAAGGGTTAAAAGAACACTGACTTTCAGCCAAGGAGAGGACAAATGTTAACAGAAACTTTGAAAGCTTTCTGGAAGGTGATTGAGGAGGAATGTTTAGGAAAGTTTTTTCTGAAGAGTGTGACACAGGCTGGGGTACAAGTCACCCAAACAGTTGATAAGGTATTTGATTTTTATAATCAATTTTGTAAAAACTAGCGGGCTCATGGACTAGGCCTATTTGAGGGTATGATTTCTCAGACGTTTACAATAAAATACTGTGGCTCTCATCTTTCCATTACATTCTAATTGAAATCTCTGAATTCCTACAACCTTGGCGATCTCATGTCCTGAAGGACTGAGTAATGACAGCCTCAAAACTGAGAAATTTGATGAGTAATTCCTCAGAAGCACTCAGCACCCTAGGACCTTGCAAATGTCATCATCTGGCTTGGGAACAAGATATCTCTGCAAAGGTACTGTTGAGTAGATTATCTCCTGGAATCTTCAATGCAGCCTCTCACCAGTGGCTACAAAGGAATTAGTGCTTCCAAGAGGAGTTTGAGGGAACAAAGTTCATAGGGAGTTGTGCTAATGCAAAGAATTAGTGCTTCTTTGTGTCTTCCTTTTAGATGGGCTCTAACTTTGTACATACTCTTCGCTCTCTGAATGGTGTGAGGTAAGGAAGAGTCAGAATCTTACCATTGCTGTTGAGGGTTTTCATGATCACCTCCATCTGTGCAAACTCATAGTTATAGTCTGGCTCTGAGGACGCTTCACTGGCTGCATCCAAGTCATGCTCCGGTGGACCTGTTTCTTTTTCAAAGTCTTTCAACCAGTCTCTCCGCTTCCTCTTTGGCAGATTAATTCTGAGGGGAATGGGTGTTCACCATCAGAGAGAACCAATATGCTTTGTACTTAAGCTGATAATGTATATATTTTGTGGCAATTATTTTTTAAAAGAAATGAAAATCTTCTAATATTAATTGTACATATTTTTTATTATGACTATTTAAAACATTTTAAAGTTGTGATATATGTGAATATTTGCAAAACATATTGTATTTTTTTGCACAGCAACACAAAGCCTGACTCATGAGCACACCACATTGTATTTTTTTACACATTGTATTTTATTAAAAAATATCAATAATGCATATTTTGCTCCACAATGTTAATGAAAATATAAAGAATGTCTGATTGTCTATTCATTCCACATTGTCCTTCCCTTCATGCATTCCAACAGTGTTCATTGCTTATTAATTTGCTACCGTTCTAAACATAGTAGATTGATTCTCTTTATATATGACCCCTTCTCTAATTTTTATAGCAGTGCCCTTATACAGTACTTGTCCTTTAATGACAGGGTTATTCCTTATGTGCAATTATTGAATGCAAAGGTATTACCTAAAAAAGTGGTTATTTCCCCAGAGGATTCTGTCGCCGTGCCACAGCTGGGTGGTGCTGCACACGAGGGCACCATTTACACAGGACCTGAGAAAACACAGGGCAATGGCCAAAAGATGAGAACATGGAGGAAAGGAGCATAGACACAGCTTAGCAAGCCAAAGGGGAACTTTGAATTCAGAGAAGTATTCCACCTAATACATGTAGAAGTAGTAACAGGGTTAGAATATCAACATTGGTAACCATCATAGAGTTTGGGCTGTTGGCAATGATTGAAGGCTGATAACATCTCTCAAAGGAGTCCTGATGGTTTGAGAGCTTGGCTGCCAGCCGAAAGGTTCTGCCTGCAGCTCTGAAGAAGACCTGGATATCTGTCGAGGTAAAGATTATAGCAAAGAAAACCTTATAGGGCCCATTCTACTCTGTCACATGGGGTTGGTATGAGTAATCGACTTGACAGCAACTAACCACAACCAATCTTCCTCAAAGAGAGACAGCCAGACCCAATGGAATGTTCCTGGAAAATTTTGAACTGAATCCAGGCAAGCTTCTTTATCTAAATACTAACTTGGGAAACACAGTTGTTGTTGGCAAAGAGAGCACTAAAAATATGAAATGCACAGTGGGGATGCAATGGAGGAAATTCAGTCTGTGGAAAACTCTAGGGCAGCAATTGTTGTTGTAGTGTGCTGTTGAGGTGGAACTCACTCACAGCTGGCCCTTCAGTGGGTTTTCAGAGGTCAGTAAATCACACAGGAGGAGTCTACCACTACGTATCCTGTGGAGCATCTGGTAGATTCAAACCACGTAACTCTGGATCGCAGCATAGTTTATTACCATTAGACCACCAGAGTGAATTTTCAGAGACACTGCATCAAATGGAAGGAGACTACTCATCCTTCTCCCATGGAATAGATGGTGGACTTCAACTGCATGCCTAGGGCAGCAACTAGTTGTCTTTAAAAATTATAATCCTAAGGGAGCTCTAGTGGCCTAGTGGCAAGAAGCTGCACTGCAATCCCAGAGGTATGCGGCTCAAATCTACCAGATGCTCTGCTGGAGAAGGAGGGACAATCTCCTCCTCTACTAGTCAGATCTGATTTGACGGTACACACACAAAAAATAATAAAAAAGAAAAAAATTATAATCCTGGGGTGGAGGAAACAGAGGAAGCCCTTAGGCTGAAAGAGACCTACTAGAAACAGCAACAAATGACAAATGTTGGGTCTTCTCAGAAAAGGGAAATTTAGGAGAAAATTGGCTAAGTTTGAATACTAATAAGACTTACTATAAACACTTAAGAATTATTAACTTTTTTAGTTATAACAGTACTAACGTTATTTTATAAAGAGAGTCTTCATATAGTTTCAGACATACAATGAAAATATTTACAGATGCTGTGATGTAACGTTTAGAATTTCGTAATCAAGAGACATGTAAAGAGGGTACAGGTAAAACACAATGGTCCTTGTACAGTACTCTGGTGGCCTAGTCTGTAGAAGGTGTGCTACAAATTCCAAATTTTCTATGATTTGAGTAATTTTTTAAAAGCTTGATGACACATTAGGGGGCTTTTGTTACACTAGTCACTCTCATTTCTACATGTTTGAAATTTTCCAAAAGAAAGCGTTAGCAGGAAATTGAAAAAGAATTTCAGCTTTTCTAGACTGTAACCTTTTCAGAAGCCAAACCCCAGAGTTTCATCCTATGGATTCTCTAGTTTGAACTAGGTTCAACCTCTAGTTGCCAAACTTTCACTTAGCAGTGAGTGCTAATCTATGTATCCTGTCAGAGTTCACAAATAGTGTGTGTGCTGTGTGTCTCTGGGTTTGTGTTAACCTATGGATGCAGGCTTTGTCTGAAACAAGTCACTGCCTGGCAGAAAAAGGAGCTCTTCCAACACTGCAGCCCTCTTTACACTACAAATTTGCTATGGCTTATGGTGGTTATGAGCTTTAGAATGGATCCAACTTAAAACAGTATCTGACACTGGGGTTGAGGAAAGACAGAGAAGGAGGGGAGGAATGATGTATACTGCATTGAAACAGATGAGCGAGAGAAGTGTTTGGGAGGGATATATGACTGGGTATTATTGTCATTACAGGAGTCCAGAATGAAGGCTGAACAAAGGAGTGGACTTGGTGGGAAGGATTGCATACCAATGAAAGAGTTTTTCTTTTACTTTACAAGAAAAAGAGTGAATTGGGAGGAGGGGGTGGGCAGGGAGAAAAGTACAACAATGAATGACTGGAAATCTCTGTAAACTTTCATTAAAATTAATTAAAAAATTAATTTAATTAAATTAATTAATTAAAAAAAGAAAAAACCCCAACAATATGCAGTTTAGGAGAACTGTCCCATAAAGTTTTCTAGCCTGTAATCTTAATGAAAGTATATCACCAAGTCTTTCTCCTGAAGAGCTGCTGAGTGGGTTCAAATCACCAACCTTTAGTTAGTAGCCAATCATTTAACCACTGTGCCACTTGAATTCCTACTGCTGTTACTTCCTATTTATTGAAGGGCTGGGAAGTCAGTAGTCTGTAAAAGCCACTGTGGAAGAGTTTATGGGCTTTCCTCTTCTCAGAAGATATCACAAACTGATCATCTGATGCAGTTAAAACATAGCCATCGTGATTTTTTTCTGAGCAAGGGAAGGAGTTCTGAATTTTTAGCACTAAAAATTTTCACCTTCTTATTCATGTTTCTTACACTTAAATAAAGAGGCTTGCAGATATTTTTAAAAAGTATTCCAAACAATAGGAATGATCATTAGTCTGTTCAGGTTTAATTTGAAGAATGTTAGACAAAGTTTTTTCCCTGCTGGAGAAAATAGTATTATTTTGAGTTTAGTTTTCTAAACAGTTGCTTTTGTCACATATTCTCACCATCACACTCAATTCCTCCATGATGCTGAAGCTCAGAGTTGAAGAATAAGAATGTGCATATGAAAAGAATCGCTCCTTCACAGTTATATTTCAATGCTATAACTAAGTTTTTATTGGTGGAAATACCATTATAAATGTTTTTGACCTGCTATAAACACACACACACAAACTCTGGTAAGTATATTTTCCACTAACACATTCCCTTTATTCATGCCAATCAAAATGTCTAAGTCTCAATATTGTAACTCAAGCTTCACAAGTTTGTACTCCATTTCTTTGGATTAACGGACAGCTTTCTACATCTGCAAAAATGGAAAGAGAGTTCAGAAAAATAAGTACCCATATCTGTTTATTTATGGATACACACACACACACACACACACACACACACACACACACACACACACATGAATTCATATATGCACACATATTTGGTTGAAATGATAATGAAAGTTTCAGTAAGTGTATATCTCTCTCTTTAAAAAAAAATCCAATTACTAATTTTAGTTGTTTTTAAGGACAATGTTTGTTAATGATCTAAAAAACATCTCAGAAATTCTAGGACTAGCATTATAATTAATAACAGAAATACCACTCAACTTTATAATGTTGAAAATTCTGACCTATGATGAAACAAAATTAATCTCTTCCATTTCATTATAGTTTGTTTAATACCTCATCTGGTGAGTGACTACCTTCATGGACAGAGCAGAAAGAAAATATGTCATGATCTCAGAAAGTACAACTGAATGGCAGTATTTTAGGAAAAAAAAATCCCTCAAAACAGGTCCAGAGCAAATAGATTCCATATTGAAATGGAATACTGAAATGATTAATTTAAGCATTATCTCCTGACTTATTACTAAATTTTGTGATATTTTATATCTTTAGTAAAATCCTGTACAAATTTACATTCCTAGTTCTCCACATACATAAACACATCTCTTTACAATTTGTAGCATACTTTTACTACCTTAATATGAAAAAGAAAACATTATGAAAACTTCTTAAAATTGCCTTGTCTGGGAATGTACCCAAGTCAACAGTAAGCATAGAAAGTAATTTCCAGTTTGACATGTACTTCAGGGGGGCCTGGGAGAAGCAAATCCAGACCTTTTGGCAAGAATGCACATACTCTGAATGCAGGCCACGAGAAAACTACATATAAGCCCCTGCTGAAGGTGAGCTAGATGGATTCAACTCCTTACAACTTCAGAAAACAGATTTTTCAAATAAAAGCTATAAATAAAAATTAACTTACTAAGGGCCTATGAACCTGGAGAAAGGACACGTTATACAGGTGTCCAGGACTTTCATTCATAGGGTCGGTATGAGTAGCCTACGACTCAACAGCACTTAACAACAACAACAACAACAGCAACAGTAACAACAACAGCATAGAGAGAGAGAGCAGTTGGCCTAGCGGACAGAAAGTCATGCTCCCAAGCCAAAGGTGGGTTGACTCTACTCTCCGGCCCACAGGTCTGCCTTTAATTGTTTTTGGAGAAACATTCTTCTAGGTCGTGTAACCCTGGTATGTCCACCTGCTGTACAGAGGTAACTCGTGGTTGCTGTAAAGCTGAACACTGTGACACTGATGAGTCAAATGCGAGAATGGTCACCCATGGTGGACAGTGTTAGGTGGAACTCTCCGATTAAAACAAGCTTGGAAGCAGGAGTGGCATCTACTTCCGTAATAGCTTGGCTCCAGAAACCCTATGAACCTGGAGAAAGGATGACCAGGTGTCCAGGACTTTCATTCATAGGGTCGCTATGAATCACCTACGACTCGATGGCACTTAACAACAACAACAACAACAACAAAGGCATCTTTGTCTCATTGTTCTCAAGTCAAATGACTTTCCACTGGGTTTTCAGAGGCAGTTAATCCCACAGAAGGAGATGCCTATCTTTTTCCTGAGGAGCAGTGGAGGATCTGAACCACCTGCCTTTGGATTGGCAGCACAACTCCTTACTGATAGGCCACTGGAATACCTTACTTGATCAGAGAATAAATAAAAATTATTTTTACCTTAAAAATGATTTATTTCAAGTAGGCCACAACACTTAGAATACCTGAACTATGGACAGTATACAACAGAAGGCCAGAAAAGGTAGACACTTAGTGGGGAACATCATTAAGACAATGAGTACAACCATGAACTAGCCGGTACTCACTTTTTACTAAAAACCGAATGACCAGAGTGGTGTAGGGATCTCCCTGCTCCCCTCTCTAAACCTTAGAAACTGTAACATTCTCTTAGCCAACACAGCAAGTGCATGTCATAAAATGTAGTAAAAGTGAAGACATAAGATGTAGTAAAATCACATGAAAGTCAGTAAAAATAAAGTCCTTCCAAAACAGACCAAAATCCTGTAGACAGAAAAGAAATGCCACCTGGGTTTTCAAGGTTGTGAATTTTTACAGGAATTGAATGTCTCATTTTTCTCCTCTGGAGTTACTGGTGGGTTCAAACACCCAGCCTTTAGGATAGTAGCTGAATCCTTTAACCACACCACCACTAGGGCTCCTTAAGAGACCAGGTATTTAAAAAAAGAACTTCCTGAAACACACTATAAATGAAAAACAGACACTAGAAGTCCACTGTTGTGTCAGAACTGACTCATAGCTGACCCTCGATAGGTTTTCAGTTACTCGCACAGGAGGAGACTGCCTATCATTCTTCCATGGAGCAGCTGGTGGCCTTGAACCATGTGCCTCTGGGATTGCAGCACAGCTTCTTGCCACTAGGCCAAATTGTCGTTAAGATAAAACAAAAAAGAATTAGTAAACTTGAGGATACATTTGAGGGAATAATGACTACACCTTAATCCCATGTCCCTTTCTTGTTTTATATTCCTAACTAAATTCATCTTCATAAATAACTTCCTCAACTTCCATGTCCTTTTCTTGGTACTTTTTCTTCCATGCCCAGAACTCTTAAGTACCTAAATGTTCCACTGTTACCAGTTTATCAAACTGTGGCATCTCTGAAGTTTTTCAGTTTCCTACTTTGCCACCTTCTTTTAATATAGAAAGGGAACTTGGATACCGTCAGCCATAGCAAGTTCTGCTGCTAACTCAAAGGCTGAACTCCTCCAGCAGTTCAAAGCCACCAATGACTCTACTGACGAAAATGGACAGTCTCCTCTTGTTGGAATTTATGGCCTCAGAAACCTAACGGAGGGTTTCTACGAGTTGGAGCCAACTTGATGGTAATGTGTTTGAGTTTTCAGTTTAATAGACGGGTTCTGTGTATGACTACAGACACTCTGAACTCACTATAAATAAAAACCACAGAATACAATTTCACCATTAAAACCCCTTAATATGTCTCTATGACATACACTTTCATGTACAATTATGTTTACTCTTAATGTTAACATCTGTTTTTCATCATTTAGCGACTGATGTAGCCTACATTAGGCAGAAAGATCGGAAATGATTGTCATACTTACAAAAATTAGTGTTATATTGCAGTAAGAAAGAGGACTCAGAGAAGGAAATAAAAAACGTTAATACCATTTACAATAGCCAACCACAGCTTGAGATACTTATGAGTGAACCTAACTAGACAAACAAAAGACCTAAACAAAGAAAACTATAGAAGATTTCTTTCTGCAAGACACAATAGAATACTTAAAGAAATGGAAAAATGTGCCCTGTTCATGGATAGGAAGACTCAATATTGTGAAAATGACAATTCTACCAAACGCAATCTATATGTTCAATGCAATCTCAATCCAGATACTAAATTCATTTTTCAGGGAGATCGAAAGGGAAATTGTCAAGTTTAACTGGAGAGGCAAGAGACACCAAATAAGCAAAATACTTCTGAGAAACAAAAATTAGGTGGGAGGTATAGCACTCCCTGACCTCAAAACCTACTACACAGCAGCAGTAACCAAAACAACATGGTAATGGTACAATGATAGGCACATAGACCAAGGGAACAGAACTGAGAACTTCAAATGGACCCAGCTATGTATCATCAACTGATATTAAATAAGGAAATAAAACCTACCAAATGGGGTAATGACAATCTCTTCAACAAATGGTGCTAGCAAAAGTGGAGTGCCACCTGTAGAAAGCTGAAACAGAATCTACATCTCACACTATACATAAAAATCACCTTAAGGTGGATCAGAGACTTGGGGGAGTAAAGCCCAAAACCATAAAGTTCATAAGAGACAAATTGGGATAAGTTTAGAAGGCCTAGTCTACAGTATGAAGAAACTGCCAAATATAGCCAGAAATGCACAAACTGAAGAGGATAAAATTGGTGAATGTGACTTTCTAAAGATTAAATCCTGTGCACATCAAAAACTTTCCCCAGAGGGTGAAAGGAGAAACTACTGACTAGGAACAAACATTTAGTTGGACCATCTCACACAAGAGTCTCATAACAAATGTTTACAGAATACTCCTGGGCCTCCACAAGAAAAAGTCTGATAACCCAATTACAAAATGGGCAAAAGACACGGAAAGAGTTTTCACAGAGGAAGACATTTAAATGGCTAACAGACACATGAAGAAATGTTCAAAATCACTGACAATAGGAGAGGTTCAAATCAAAACCATAATGAGACACCATCTCACTCCAGCAGCAGTGGCAAAGTTTAACATGACAGTAATAACTATTGCAGAGGATGTGGCTAGATAGGAACTCTCATTCATTGCTGGTGGGATTGTAAAATGGTACAACCACTCTTGAAGGCAGTTTGGTGCTTTCTCAAAAAGTTGAACACAGAAATTCCATATGACCGAAGTATTCCATTGCATGGAATATACCCCAAGAAAATGAGAACTGAGGCTCAAATGGAGAGTTGTATATCAATATTCATAGCAGCATTATTCACCATCACAAGAACATGGAGGCAGCCCAGATATCCAATCAGAAACAAATGAATTGAAAAGTTGTAGTACATTTATACAATGGAATACTACACAGCACGTAGGAGCAATAATTTTGTAAATTACTACATACCTTGGGAAGGACTGGAGAACACTATGCTGAGTGAACTAATTCAGTCCCACAAGGACAAATACTGAATAAAACCGTTATTGTAGAACGAGTATGAGGATCTAAGTGGGGTGGGTGGAGGAAGGTGGAAGCAGATGGGGGGGGGGGGGGCTGTTAATCATAGCATTGTACAATTTGATGGGTGGGGTGAAGAAAATGGGAAGAATCTTTTGTGAAAAACAATGTATTCAAACTTTGTAAATAAATCACTATAAAATTTTTAAAAATTAGTGTTCTAAATGAAATTGTGGGTTAATGAACATTTTATAGGACTCTGCTTAAACTGTATATCTGGTTATAAACTAATGAAAGGCATTATTTTTGACAGAAAAAAGAGTGAAAATATAACCTGACCATTCTCAATTTTTTTACATATTATGTGACCTGCTTTCAGGGTTCTAGTGGACTGGTGGTAGTAGCTGCACTGCAATCCCAAAGGCACGTGGTTTGAATCAAATCCAGCAGCTGTTCTGCACTGGGCAATCTCCTCCCGTTTTATTTACTGTCTCTGAAAACCTGCTGGAGGGTCAGCTAAGGGTTGATTATGACTTGATGGCACATACAACAACATGGCTGGTTAAGGAAATTTTTATGCCATGGAGTAATAAGATTAACTATATTCTTACATAATACATCATACTGAAAGATGGCAACTTATTTTATTCAATATTTTTACATCAGACATTGAGTCAAGTGCTTGATAAATCTTGCTTTAGTTAATCTTAGGGATTCCTAAGAAGTAGGTACTTCTACCGAAGAATTAGGCACATATACCCACAAGGAAAAGAAGTGAAGACAAGGGAGTAACTGCAAAATCATACAGGAAGCCTTGGCAGAATCTGCGTGATCCTAAACGAGGGCTCTTCAAAAAGTTGGAACATCTTGGTTTTTTTTTTTCCATCTGGAAAGCAAACCCCCTAAGGCAGCTGCATGCCCTTACCCTTGACTAGTGAAAGCAAACAGACAGAAAGGGAAAGTCTTCTCCTGAAAATGAAGAATTGGTGACATGTTAAATAGCCATCTCCTTTCTCTCCCCTCCCCACTTATATAAAAAAACACCATTTATTTACTGGAACTCTTACACATTGTTGGTGGGATTGTGAAATGGTACACCATGCAGCCACCTCCTTTCTTACCTTGCATTTTCCTTTGGAGTGAGAGAAACGTCTCCATCGGATGCAATGTCGATCTCACAGTGCTCAGGCTGAATTCCTATGCCAAAGAGCTGTATATCCTGAGAGGTATCGGCACCTACCCTGGTGTGAGCCTAGAAACAGATTATTCAGGGAGGAAAGAACCCACATTGAGAAGTGACTCTACACAATGCATCACAATTAGCTAATGTGATTAACGAACCAGAGAGGAGACACTAGGGATCTGGGGAATTAGTATGTCAAAAGTTTCCTTTAACATATTAAAAACCTTTATTAAACACAAGTAGGCAAATAAATACACTTAAACAGTGATTAGAGATTGTCTAAAATGATAAGTGGACTATTTATGATGCATTTCAATTTTGAATCAGCCTTTCATGATTTGTGACTATACTCAAGTCCATTCACTCTCTGAGTCTCAGTTCTTTTTTGTCCCCTCACAAAATGAAGAAAATACAGGATTCTTTTCAAAGGTAACAGTAACAATGCTTTGAAGACAAAATGCACTATATAAACAATCAGTAAAAGTAGTTGCATGGATAGACATACTTTAAAAAATGTTCATTTTAAAAAGAAAATTAGTCAAGTTTCTAACACACATAAAATGTTAAGAGTTTTCTGATACTGAAGATCTTAAATACCGCAGATCTCAGATATAGGAGAACTCTTACTGGTAAATCAATCATTTCCTAATCTTCTTTTAAAATTATGACTTGAGTAAAAGTTCATAAAGTATATTGTTGTTGGTTTTTTTTCTATCACTCATTCATGTGCATTTTAGTTATAACACGGATTATAATATCGATAGTATCTGATCACCCATTCATCTCATATTGTCCTTTTACCCATATTATTTGTTAGTTAATTTTCTACTCTTCACTTCCCCTACTTGGTAATCACAGTAGTATGATTCTGTATATAAACCTTTCTTTGGCTTTTCCTAATATCAGTCTTATCAATACTTGTCCTTTTGTGACTGACTCATTTAACTCAGCATAATGTCCTCTGGATTAATCCCTGTTATGCAATGTTTCAGATTGTTCATTTCTCCCCCTAGTGGTGCACGCTACTCTAGTGTGTAAATGTACCACTCCGTCTCTAAACTTTTCTTTTTTTTCGTTCTTCTTGTTGTGTGCTGTTGACCAGATCTGACTGGCACAGGAGACTGCTCAACCTTCTCTAGCAGAGCATCTGGTGGATTAAAATCACACATCTTTGGGATTGCAGTGCAGCTTCTTGCCACTAGGCCACCAAAGCTCCCTTAGTTCCTAAATTTTTTCAAATTTTTAAATACAACAACAAATGCAGGTGATTTTTGCCTGACAACAATCTCAGAGGATAGATTAGAACCATCTATAATGTCTTCTAGGACTGTACACTGAAAAGTAAGCAGATTCTCTCATCTCTCTCCCTTCAACCAACATTTGGTTAATCTCATAATGTTTTAACAACACCAGGGCTTCTTTAGAAAGACTTAAATGTAATGCCACCAAGTTAATTCTGACTCACAGCAACCCCTATTGGGTTTTGAACTATAAATCTCAACAGAAGGAAAATGTCTATTTCTATCCTTCGGAGCCACTGGTGGATTCAGCCTACTGATCTTTTGGATAGTAGCATAACAGCCTATGAAGTAGGCCAGCAGGGTGACTGAGAAAGCATAGACCTGGAAAAATCCTACCTACCTAATCTGCCACAAGGGTTTGCTTTGAGCCTTTGTTGATCTTGAGCTCACTTTAGAATTATCACACGCTCAGCTGAGAACACCGGGGTCTTCTCAGAACCCTGATAGCTTTATTCAGAACCTCTTTAAGTCCTGGAGTCACCTCACACCTGGAGCTAGGAATCACATGGAAAGCCGCTGGTGTCTAGAAATTAGCCCAAACAGAACACCACCAGGAGAATAGCTGCTTTTCCTTCTCAGTGATGATGTCTTAATACTCAACTATTTTTGCACTTTTTTTTTCTGTTTTCATTTGAGTGAGTTTATAGATTATATTGCTTTTTTGTTTAGACATCACTTTCAATGAAGGCTAAGCTAGGAACGAAACATAAAATAATAGATAGGTATCCTGATTCACCTGGTAGTTATACACGGATGGATCATGATATTATACACTATCTTACCTTTAAATAGTAGACCAGGAGTTCATTGAGGGCAGGGTCTGCATTTAGGTTGACTAGGTAACACTTGTCATCGCCCACCTTGATGCCAGACGTCTCAAGGGAAATCCCCATACTTTCAAGTTGTCGTTGTCTCTCCTATGGACAAAAGCACACAGACACAGGGAATTCTGGTACTCTACTCACAAGATGGAAAAATTCCAGCAACAAGGAGTCTAAAAAGTTAGGGGCTTGAATCTGCCATCTCCTCCAAGAGAGAAATATGGCAGTCTCTTCTTGAAATGATCTAAGTAGCCTTGGAAATCCAATGAAGGGCCACTCTGAGTTGGAACTGACTTGATAGCAGTAGTTTTGAGTTACTGAGGACAAAGGCAACAAACTGACACCTTTTACTCAGTTCAACCAAGTCTGTTGAGAATCTGTGATTAGTGAAACCTTGTTCCGGTTTCATAAGAATACCAAGGATGAAGGAGCTATCATGTTCATCTCTAAAATGATCCACATCCATTAAGGATGGGGCCTGTACTGAGCACACAAGGAAAGAGAGCACTGTGTCACTGGAGGGATGACACTGGAGAAAGCTTCAAAGGAACAAAGAACATGGTAAGTGAGTAGATCAGGAAAAACCAAAAACAGTAAAAGCAACCCAAATGAGCATCAGTGGATAAACATATAAATAAAAACATGCTTTAAAAGAATATTATTCAGTCATAAGAAAGACATGAAGTTCTGATACATACTACAATACTGATGAAACCTAAAAAAAAAAAAAGTTATTTCTGTGTTAAAGAAGCCAGATATAACAGGTCAAAGATTGTATGATTCTATTTATATGAAAAATCCAGAACAGGGAAATCTATAGAAACAGAAAATAGACTAATGATCATAGGGGATACAGAAGTAAAGACTGACTGCTTAATGAGTATAGGGTTTTGTATGGTCTAGAAACTTTACCTCAATTTAAAGGGGGGGAAAAAGGAGGTACTAGGAAAGGATTCCAGAAGCAAATACATTTGAGAATAGTCTTGAAATATAGTAAGAATTTCAACAGGAATGGGAAAATACTAAGATTGAGGGTTAACATTCTAGGGGTAGGGTCTAGGAAAGCCCCGTGAAGACTCTAGTTATACTGGATGATTTCAAGCACAATGAACCCCCCGTGGATACGGGAAATAGTGGAATATGTAACTAGCAGCAAGTTGAGTTCATATTGTACAGGATCTTAAAGTCATTCATTCATTTACTCATTATTGAAACAAAAATTCAGACTTCCAGTCATAGCAACCCTCCATTAAGTTTATAAGGCTGTAAATCTTAAAGAGAGGAGACAGGCCATCATCCTTTCAAGAACTTCTAGTGTATCTGAATTGTCAAAGATGTGGAATCTTTCGGTTAGCAGTTCAACACACTGTGAACTATGCCAGAACCCTCTCATTCATTTTAAGAGTCTATGGGACAAAAACTTGATGTCTACACTAATCTCTGCACTTTCTCTGATGTTGTTAAGTGCTATCAAGTTAGAAGTGACTTATAAACCTCCAGCAAGTTTTCTGGGGCAGTAAATGGTACAGGAGGAGCCTGCTCATTTTACTCCTATGGAGCCCCTGGTGGATTCGAACTCTGTGTGTTTGGATCAGCAGCACCACTCTCTAGCCTCTAAAATTCCTTTCTCTATTTCAGCATGAAGAGGTCATTAAAAACTTTCCGAGGATTACAAGAAGTTATTGAAAAGCAAAAGGAGGGGGAGGGAGGAAAATGGGCAACAATGAATGATGAAAATTCAACTTTTCTGTAAACTTTCATTAAAATTGCAATTAAAAAAAAAAAAAAGACAGCAACTGTAAAAAGAATCACATTTCAGGCCTAAGCAACTGAGCTACCTGTGCAATTTCTTCCGTTTTCCTCAGCTTCTCTTCCCACGTCACTGTTAGTTCTTTCATCAGCTTTTCAGATTCTTCAAGCTTCTCCTTCAGTTCAGGGGCCTTCATAGCCTTGAAAATGCGACAGAAAGAACTGATAAGAATTTCTTTCCATCATTATATATGAGACAATAATTTACTGACTCACTTTAAGCAGTTAAGAGTGGTCTATTTGGAGCACATAATCCAATTATAATCACTCACAGTGGGTTCTGGCCTTATATTAAATAATCAAAAGTACTGGAAGAGAATTTGGTTGCTGCTGTTTTAAGAAAAGGATGTACCAGTATCCTGATCTGAAGTGATTAAAACCATTCAGAATCATTTTACTTATTATAGCTAAATTTCACATTTAAGTATCTGAAAGACGTTAAAGCTCATCTTTGAAAGAAAAAAAGCAAGAGTTACAAAACCCCTCAAAAACCAAGTTACCATGAAACACAACGTGAATGAAGGAATGTGTGAAACACAGTGTATATGAATGAAACACAATGTATATGAATATTGCATGCGAATCTATGTTAAAATAAAACTTAAAAATCCAACAAAATAAAACCACCACCATCCCGCCGCAGCTACTTAAGTTGGGTGGGTTTTTTTCTGTAAGAGAGTGATTAATACATTTTCACCAACACATGCATTCCACTTCTATTAACAGAATACAAAAAGTGAAGATTTTTCTTATTTATTTGAAAAGTTGAATCTGGGCCCTTCTCTATTGACAAGGCATACATTTAGCACGTTTATTATTTGTTTGGAAGCAGGACATCTGGTTAGAAAGGCAGTAGCTTTTCTCTGAGTTGGTACAGTGAGACTATCCCAAGGATTCAAACATGCAGTGTAAAAAAAAAAAAGGTTTTTTGACTTTGCAAAATGGTAGTGTGACACCCTATAGGAAGATGAGCTTCTACAGAGTCAAACTCTGTGAATGAGAATAATGGTAGAGTTTGGACAATGAGAGGTAACTGTGGCTAGCTGAGCTGGCCTGAGTCTCACGGGGTTCACGGGCTGCCATTAATGCTGGGAATGACAGAGAAATTCTAGGAGAGCCTGACGTAGCTTCTCTTCTCTTTCCTTCAGCCAAGTATAGCTTGGCAGTATAGCTTATTCGTTTCCTTCTTGGTGTTCAAGCTCTCAGATCAGACCCCTAGCACACAGTAGACACCAATAAACACCAAAATGCTGAACCTCACCAGTCCCAAACCACATGCCAAGAATATCAATCACAGGAGCACCCGGCCGGTCCTACCTCCGCCTGGGAGAGTTGCTCTCGTAGTTTCTCCACTTCTTCCCGCAGTTCCCGGATGACCCTGGCGTTGGGATCTTCGTTAACCACAGCGTGGTTAACAATCCTCTTGGCTCGATCTGCATATCTCAAGGTGGAGAGAGTCTCTTCATAGTTGTCTGCTGCTGGGCTGATAGTAGCTATCATGGAGGTCTGGCTGTTGCCCCCCAAATTGTCCTGCAAAATATTTCAAATATCTCATTGGGAAAAGAGGCATCCTGTGATGCAATCTGTATCCAGGAACAGATAACATTATTCCCCATGGAAGTAGGTCTGGATTTCAGAAACTATGTCAAGATGAAATGTGTTCTCTTTATTTAAAATCTCAGTAATAAGCTGTGTACTACCCCCAATACTGATGCTCAATTTTGTTAAACCAAGAATTAAAAAAAATTTTTTTTAAATCTTTGCCTATAGTAGGCAACAGAACAAGCAGGTCTGTCCTGGAGAGGGTGAAACCAAATTGCTCCTTGAAGGCAAGGATTTTGAAGCTCCATCTGACATACTTTGTGCAGTCTCCAGGATGGACCAGCCCTTGCAGAAGGACATTATGCTTGGAATGGTGGAGCGACAGTACAAGAGAGGGAGACCCTGGATGAGACAGACTGATACAGTAACTGGGGCAATGGGGGTAGAAAAGTCCGAGATAGTCAGTTTGGCTCAAGATAGGGCAGGGTTCAGAGCTATTATGCATAGGGCTGCTATGAGTTGCAGGTGACTTGACTGCATGTAACAACAACAACAACAACAAATTAGGTTGTATTTATGTACATATTTTGTGGTGTTTAGCAATACAAAGAGAAAATGGTCTTAACAGCTGCACATTCTCTGTCCACACTGTAAATAAATATACTTTTAGAAAAAAGATAATATTAATAATACTGCTCCTGATACTACTCCTATAATGAAATAAAAAGATAATAGAAAATACTGTTTACTCTGCATTCCTAGGAATAAGGATGACTAATATTGTCATTTGAGTTCTATGTTTACTTAGCTTGTACATGCCTCTGGGCTGTAAAATTTTAAATGTACAGTCAATGTATGGTTGGAAAAAAAACCCCCAGCAGAACAATGCCTTACCTTAAGAAGCCAAGTGAGGACTGAATCTCGGTAAGGCACAAATTTGTTTTTACCCTTGCCAGCTGCCTGGTCAGCCAGTGATGATATAACCAACCCCAAGGTTGTTAGGGATCTGACAAGGGAAAGGAAAAAAAAACCCAAGCAAAAAACATTAGTTTTATATCACATCTGTTTTTTCATGAAGCAACAAGTCTCCTAGGTAATAAGTTTAAAAGATGTAGAATGAAGCTCTAAAGTTGATCTCTTTCCTTCTCTCTCTCTACTGTGCCACCGGGTCTGACTCAACACGGGAGGAGACTGCCCACCTTCACTCTCTGCTGTGGTTAAGAGTCTGAACCATGTACTCTTTGGGTCTAATGTGAACCTATTTTGATCTTTGCTTTTGCTTCCTAGAATAACCAAGCAATTTCCACCACATATTACAGGCTATATTTCTTTCATCTGCTTACAGTTGGCAAATAGATGTCAACGGAGAATAAATTATAGTTGTACAAAAACAAAGAACACACGGCTACTGTTTCAACATGTTCCTCAAATTAGACTGACAGAACCCAGAGCTCGCTGAACATGGAGAATCTCACAAGCCTCCTCAAAACTACTGAATCAGAAGCAGTTAAAGGCATCCTCAGGTTATTCTTAAGTACAGTAAATTCTGAGATACTCTTTTTGGACAATATTTAATAAACACATTTCATTGTTCTGGTCTGTGGTTTTCAAAATGTGGTCCTGGAAACGTGCACCATCTCTGGTTATGAATCAGACTTCTGTGATCCACAGACTTTTCACTGTCTGGTTTTCAGAAGCAGATCACCAGGTCTTTCTTCCTAGGCTATCTTAGTCTAGAAGCTTATTTAGGCAGAGAGCAATACACAAGCCCCGCCACTGACAAAAAGGAGGGGGCTTTGCATAAGGCACATGGACCAGAGAGCAAACCTGTGTATCCAGGAACCAGACCTGTCTCCTGCAGAGAAGGTGAAAATTCTGGCACCAAAACACAAAGCTCTCATACTCTAGACATCCTGAATGAGACATGCAGAGTGAAGCCCAGAGAACTGAGTTGTACAGGGTGGACAGCGGACTCGCATGTGGGCTAGAATTTGAGAGCCCCCACAACTTTAGAATAAGCCTTTGAGCTTCCATGGGTGGTTCTTCACACCTGGAGAGAAGAACACTGTATAAAACACAGGACTGCGGGTGCTGAGTGGCAGAGGGCAGTCTCCTGTGTCAGAGCTACGTACCAAATGCATGTCTGAAGAGGAGTCACTTAGATCCCAAGTCTAGCAGCCAAAAGAGCAACTTTGGTAGATCTTACTGGATAGCAGTTCCTGTTATTTCATATTACATAGAGAAAAACCTTTATGAATATTCTTTAAAAGATATAAATTTATTCTGTATATGGAGCTCTGGTGGCCTAATGGTAAGAAACTAGGCTACAATCCCAAAGGCACATGGTTCAAATCCACTAGATGGTCCATGGGAAAAGGGTAAGCAATCTCTTCCCCTGTGATTAACTGCCTCTGAAAACTTGTGGAAGGGTCTGCTACAGATTGGTTCTGACTCAATGGTACACAAGAGCAAGAGCAAGAGCTACAACACTTATCTACAGGGTGCTGTGGTGACCTAGTGGGTAAGGAGTGTGCTGCCAATCTAAAAGCAGGCTGTCTGAATTCACCGGCTGCTCTGTGAGAGAAAGGGGTGGTCTCCTCTAGTGCAATTTACTGCCTCTGGAAACCTGCTATGAGTTGGTTCCAATGTGACAGCCATGAGAAATTTATCTATACAAAGAAAGAAGCCTACAAATTATCAAGTAACTTGTCAGCAAGTGAAACCCATAAATAGTCAAGCTTAGAGCACCGAATCCAAATTTGTGAGTGAACAGTAGGGCAGCACACTTATGACAAAAACCCCTTTACAATGTCCACTGTGCAAGATCTGTATAACCGGTATCCACCAGGAGCAGAACTATGGAATGACACCGAAATTAGTCTATGGTGCCAGTGTCAATCTGTACTCCGCTGTGTGACTCATCAAGTTAGATACCCATCACTTAAGCTTCATTTTCAATGACAAAGATAAATTTCCATTAAATACGTTGAAAGAAAAGAAATGATTATTTCCCATAAAACACAAGTTCCACCAAAGCAAGCCACTGAAAAGTCATTGAAAAAGAAATTTGAGAATAAAAGCCAAATGGATTAGAATTTTGATAAGTTGCAGTCTTTATCACAATACAAGTTAAATATACCCATCTCACCTTACAGGTTGGAAAGTCAAGCAAGCCTAACCCAAGGAAAAGGAAAACATGTCCAAACAAAAACCTGCACATCATGGTCATTCATAACAGCATTTGGAAACAAATCAAACACCTGGACAGATAAATAAGACTTGGTACAATCTACAGACTAAGGTGCGCCTGATCCAGGCCATGGTCTTTGCAATTACTTGTTAAGCATCAGAGAGCTGGACAATGAATAAAGATGACAGAAGAATTATTGATGCCTTTGAGCTGAGGTGCCAGAGAAGAGCACTGAATACAATACAGACTGCTAGGAGAATAAACAGGTCTGTCCCGGAGAGGGTCAAACCAAGTTTCTCCTTGGAGGCAAGGATTTTGAAGCTCCATCTCACATAACTTTGGGAACGTGGCCAGGAGGGACTAGTGCTTGAATAGTACATTATGCTTAGAAGGGTGTAGGGACAGCTCAGGAGAGGAAGATCCTGAAGGAGATGGATTGACATGGTAACGGGGGAAATAGGGGTAGGTGTGTCAGAGTCAGAGACTGGCTCAGGATGGGGCAGGGTTCAGAGCTACTGTACTTTGCTATTAGTTGCTAGTGACTCAATGGCACACACAATAATAACAACACCACTTCTACAAAATTACACACAGCACAAAAAAGGACTAAAGTCCTGAGATACGCCACAACACAACAGAACCTTGAATTATGAAACTAAGTTAAAGCCTTAAAATTTATGCTAAGTGAAAAAAGGTAGACCCAGAAGGCTGCCTTCAGGGTGATGAAAATGTTTTAAAATTAGACTGTGGTGGTGACGGCTGTGAAGTGTTGTGGTTATACAAAAAGCATTTCATTACGCACTTTCAAGAGAGTGCACGCTATTACACATACATTATTTATTTACAGAAAGCTTTAAAAAAAAAAAAAGTCAAGCAAGCACAACTGCTCTTCCCCGATGCAGCACTAAAAGTAAACTCCACATGGCTTATTCAAAATAGAGGTAAGAATTCAATATAAGACAGAAATGTATTTCCTGCTTTAATACCAAAATAACTTGGGCGTTTTCCTCCAAATCATGTTGCAACTACAGCAATAAAATGCTCAGCTGAAAACAATACTTTCAAACAATCCTAGCTATTTTAATATCCAAAAGCAGCAGAAAGGATTTGAATTCGTAAAAAAGCAGAAAGTGCTAAGTGACCCAAAGGTCTTTATTAGTAGGACTAACATGAAAGCACGATTCCATGTTGACATGAAAACATTATTTTGGAGAAGATGTAGATTTTCCATCATCAAAACAAGAATTCACTGTGCCTTGTGGCAGCTGCATGCATTTTCTAATTCAACTATTTTGGAAGAAGAAGGAAAACTTTATGGAATGGTGAAAGATGAAATCAAATTTATGATTTGAAAGAAAAGGGTAAGGCCATGACAGTATATTGACTGTCCCTTTACAAGACATGCGCTGTGAGTTCTGTGTAACATGCCTGCAGCAGCAACACAGCCACGAACCGGCACAGAAATGACTGTGGACACCAGTGTGTCAGTGTGTAAGCCACTGCACAATCCATCAAAGTAGAGATTCTGACCACTGGCAAAGCTTCATTATTTTACCTAACAGTGTGTACACATTCAGAAAAAAAAAGAACAGTGTCTAACTCTATTACAGGCACCATGAAGAAAACAAGCAAATAAAAAATTAGACTTTTAGAAGAACTCAATGATGAGGAAAAACAAAAATCCAGGTCACCCAATGATGATGATGATGTTATGTGCCATGGAGTTGAACGTAACTCAAAGTGACCCTGTGAACAACAGATCTGAACCGTGACCTCGCCTATACCTTCCTCATCATCACTGATGAACTTGAGTCCATTGCTGCAGTCACTGTGTCAATTCATCTTGTTGAAAATTTTCCTCTATCTCACCTTTCCTAACGTGATGCACATTTCCAAGGAATATCCCCTTCTCGCAACATGCCCAAAGCCTATAAGGAACATTGTGGCTGCATCTTTTCCAAGAAACAGCTGTTTGTTCTTTTGGTAGCTTCATTTCCAATGAACCCAGTGATGATGATGTTGTTGTTAAGGGCCGTTGAGTCGCGTGCAACTCATAGCAACTATGTACAACAGCTCTGAAGTCCGCTACACCATGAGCCAACCTTACTGTCTCCAACACATCTACTCCCATCACCCCAGTCAGTGAGTAATCTGTCTCATCGAGGGTCTTGCTCTTCTGAGCTGTCTCTCTATCCTTCCAAGCATGATGTCCGTCTCTAAAGACTGGTGCCTCCTTGCAACATGCCCAAAGTATGTCAGGCAAAGTTTCAGAATCCTTGCCTCCAAGGAGCAGCCTGGTTTCACCCTCTCCAGGATGAACCCGTTTGTTCTCCTAGCAGTCCATGGTATATCCAAGACTCTTCTCCAGCATCACAACTTAATGGCATCAATTCTCCTTCTATCAACCTCAGTCACTGTTCAGCTTTTTGATGCATAGCAAGTAACTATGAAGACCATGGCCTGTATCAGGTGCACCTTAGTCTCTAGACTGACATCGATGCTTTCCAGTACTCTGTCCAGATTAGGTTTTTTACATTTGGATCCTGATTTACAACTTGCACATTAACAAGGATTCTGAGCCTTGAGTAATAAACAGAGCAGGTAATTTTTGTTTTCTCTAGAGGGAGCTCAGATGCCACAGTCAGGAGAGAGTCATGCTGTTCACCAAAAGTTGTGCCTCTCTCTGACAATTAAAATACACCGGCAGCCCTGTGGGATAAGGTAGGATTACAGCCTCAGAAACCCACTGGAGGGTCACCTATGAGTCAGTTCTACTTCAGTGAGGAGAGGAGAGCAATGAGTAAGGGAAGACAGAAATCTGTGTTTGATAATTCAAGCCGAACCATTTTAAAAGAGACTTGGGCAAGGAAATGAGTCAGAAAGTTCTTCAGAGGCAAACAAGGAACAATGAGTCATACGAATCAAAGAAGCGTTACACTTCTGAATTGTATTATTATAACATAAATTACAGACAGCATCTTAAGAGTCATAGAGGTTGCTCCTAGAGCAAGTATTCAAAAGAACCCACTGTTTAGAGATGTTGGTGGATATTTTATTATCTTGTAGGACAACAATGCAAACAGAAATGAGATCAGGATTGATACTAGATAAAAATGGCTTTCACTTAATGAGTGACCACTGTTTTGAGAATGAAACTCTTCTCACTATTCAGCGATGTCCTGGGGTGTTGGAGAGAGAGCTTCATGTTTTTACATGACTTCCTAGAGAAGAAGGAAGAGTTGCCTCCTTTCACCATGAATAATAATAGTCAGGTGGAGTCATACGTGTTTGTACATATCCCCGTGAAGGGGCCTACAGGCGACTGGTACCTTCCAAACCTGGAACATACCACAGCCATGGGGCAGCCACACAGTGCTGGGTGCCTCAAATCAAAGGAATAACGTGCATTTTAAAGCTCTTAAGAGCTTAAGGGGAGATGAAGGTCCTAAATCCATAGGCCATTAAGCAGACACTAATGTCTGTGTGAAGTCCCTGACAGGTCCACTTAAGAGGATTATTAATGCTTCATCTAAAAAAGCCCAAAAATGGAGGCCAAGAGGAAGCCTAAGAAACATGTCAGAGATCTCGCTAGTTTTAGCCCTCAAGTGGGCCTACAAATACTGATTTTAAGGCTTAGAAAGTCATGTGTGCAATTACTGTGCAGCCTTTCAATTTAGTATTTGGTTTTTCTTTATTAACACTCACTTATACAGAGCCCTTGCCGCCTATCATCAGCTTGCTGTACTATGGTGGCTTGTGTGTGGCTGTGATGCTGAAAGCTATCCCAATGGTATTTCAAATACGGGGAGGGTCCCTCAGGGTAGACGGGTTTCAGTGGCACTTCCAGATAATGAAAGACTAGGAAGAAAGGCCTAGAAATCCACTTGTGCAAATCAACCAGTGAGAGCTCAATGGATCACAATAGAGCATGGTCTGACAGAGTGCTGGAAGATGAGCCTCTAGAGTGGGAAACACTTTAAATACTTGGTGGCTGCAACAGTAAGCTTGAGCCTACCAAGGACAGCGACAACAGAGCAGGACTGGGCAGATCATGTTGTACTGCATGGAAGGCTGTCAACGGGATGGCAACTAACAGCAACGACAAGATCACAGGACTGGGCTTGTTGCCAGCTGCAACTCCTCCCAGCCAGGGAGCTTGAGAAGACACAGGACCGAACGGCAAACATGCATGGCACAGTAAGCGTGTGATGTCAGAAGTTCCATGCTTAACTATGAGCTGGGTTATGTAGCACTTCCTGAGCTCCTCTGGCCAAGAAAATCCTCCTTCCATTCACTTTTTAAAATGAAGTGACATACTGCTGACCTAAACTTTGTCTTCTGCAAAAGGGGAGAAATTATGTTGCAAGAAATTAAACACTAAAATTTTAAGATTTTATAGTTGTGAAGGCCAGAAGTCCAGAATGGGTTTCATTGAAATAAAATCAAGATGTCAGCAAGGCTATGTTCTTTCCCAAAGCTCCAGAAAAGTTCCTGTTTCCACCTTCACTCCACTGCACACCTCAGCGTCTACAAGCCACCTGCATTCCTTGGCTCTTCTTCTACCTTTCATTCTTTTACCTTTCCATCTAGCAGTGGTTGGTCATGTCTTTCTCACACAGCATCACGTACACACTTGGACATTGGCTCCCAACCACTTACACCTGTCATAACATTGGGTTTGTCTGGATAATCGCTCCATTTCAAAACCATTAACTTAATCATGCCTGCAAATGCCCTCTAGCTTATAAGGTGCACAGTCAGAGCTTTTGAGAAGCAAAAAGGGCAACTTTTAGGAATGGAGTGTTCATTATTCTGCTCAACTCAATATCTAAATAATGTCTGCATTTGATGCTGTGCCAGAAACGCAATGAATGTTTACTGGGCTTTTCTTTATTATATTTTGCATGTATTCATGTATGCATTTCTTCACTTTTAAATGAAGATTAAAAATACCTGTTAAACCCATCAAATGAAGTAATGCCACATGAATGCACTTTGAAAATGATAGAGAGCAGTGAATAAAAAATTTTTATCTTCTAATTGTGATAGACATATCCATTTGTGAAACAGCATACAAACAAGGAAAGACAGTTTATGTGGAGAGAACTCCGATCAATTCAACAAGCCACTTTGGAATAGAAGCATGTGATCTTAGCGCTGTCCTCTCAAGGGCACTACATAATTTGTGTCCATATGAGGACACGTTAGAAAATGTAAAGGACACTTTTAATTTTGTTGTTGCTAGGTGCCAGAGGCCACTACAATTCATAGTAACCCTATGAACAACAGAACAAGACAGAAGATCAGAACTTCGCCCTCTCCTGCATCGTCCTTAACATCTCTACCATATTGGAGCCCATTGCTACAATCACTGTGTCAGTATTTCATTGACATCGCTTCTTTCACTGACCTTCTACCTATCCCAGCATGACGTTTTTCTCCAAGGACTGGCTTCTTAAAACATGCCCTGAGTATGTGAGATGAAGTTTTACCTTCTAAGCCTCTAAGGTTACACTTCCTCCATGACAGACTTGTTTGTGCTTTTGGCAGTTCATGGGATATTCAATACTCTGCCAACACCATAATTCAAAGGCATCGGTTCTTCTCTTAACAGACAAAACTGAACTCATAGCCATTGAGATGAACTGACTCACAATTAGTCCTCTAGTGAGTTTTCAGAGGTAAATTGCATGGGAGGAAACTGGCCATCTTTGTCCTTTGGGGCACCTGGTGGAATCAAACTGCTTGTCTTTGGATTGGCAGTACAGTTCCTTCCCTACTAAGCCAGAAGAGTTCCCTCTTGTTTTAATAGTTATCTTGACTTTATACAGATAGCATGCGTATTATACAGGTTTTGCAAATCATGCAGAAATTTTTTATGCAAGTTTTATGTGCATGTGTTTGTGTGTGATAGAGAGTACCGTGGAAGAAAAGTATAACCAGGACTCTTCTAGGCAAACAGAACACAAGCTCATCCTAAGCAGAGCCTTACAGCTGAGTCTGGGCTGTGGAGTGAGACTGTCAGCATCTAAAGATACACAGAGCTGTGTGCCCCTGAATAGATTAAATAATCATTCTCTGCCTTGGTTTCCTCATCTGTAAAATAGGGGTAACAGACTTATGTCACAAGAGTGACATGAGGATCAGATGAACACCACCACACAGAGGATTTAGAACAGCACTTGGTTAAGCCAGCGATCACTGTGTATCAAGGAAGGCACATACATATACTCTAAAAACCCACAGTCACAGCACAGTAATCCCAGTGCTTTCTCACAAGCTCAGGTGGTAGGCAAAATGTGGGCACAGCTCTGCAGAAGCAAGTGAACCACTAAGAGGGTAGTAATCCTTTTTAGGTCCCTGCTCCCTGCCATCTCAGCCCTGCTTTGCCATTCTTGTTTCTGAGCTCATTTCAGAACACAGAACTACAGTGCTCGTCTGGGATCTTGTACTGCCTTGTCATGAAATAACAGCAAAATCCTTTGTGATTTGAGCAGGAGACAGGATGACTGAAAGATTAATTTCCTAAAGCGGCAGTGTTTCTCTCTGGGAGTGCGGCTATGCGTCCATCTGATGGGGCGGGGGGGCTCTCTACTTGATTTCTAAATTTAAACCACTGTCTGCTAAAACCATAATGTGCTGACATCACTTAAAAATGCAGCCTGCACAAATATGCTTCTGAGTATATTTCCTTTTGAGACATTCTGTTGTAAACTAAATCCCAAGTTATTCCAGCTCCACCAAAAAAGATTACAAGGACAGACTAAACTACTTTCTGCTGAACTTGGAAATGAAAGCTACGATAATGATTATTTATCCGGGGATAGGGCATAAGAGAGCTGGACAATGATTAAGATGACAGAAAAAGAATCAATGCCTTTGGGCTGTGGTGTTGGAGAAGAGTTTTGAACATACCATGGACTGCTAAGGGAACACGCAGCTTTGTCCTGGAGAGGATGAAACCAGGCTGTTCCTTGAAGCCAAGGTTTTTAAAACTCTGTCTGAAATACTTTGGGCATGTTGCCATGAGGGACCAGTCCTTAGAGAAGGATATCATGCTTGGAAATGGGGAGGGACAGAACAAGAGAGGGAGACCCTGGATGAGATGAACTGACAGTGACTGGGGTAAAGGGGGTTGGTGTGCCATAGACAATGAAACTGGCTTAAGACAGGGTAGGGTTCAGAACTGTTGGGTTGTTATGAGTCACATTATGTTTTTCTTTTTACAGATGGGAAGATACATACACGTATAATGCTCATCTTCCTCTCATGGAGTTGCCTGGTGGATCTAAACTACCAGAAAGGCACAGACTTTGGGTCAGCAGCACAATTCCCTGTGGACTAAGCCACTAGAGCTCCCATTATATTGGGATGGGGGATGGTGATACACACACACACACACACACACACACACACACACTGTTGTGCTGCTGTACTGCTGAGTGGGAACTGACCCATAGCTGACCCTCCAGTGGGTTGTTGTTGTTGTTGTTGTTGTTGTTATGTGCCGTTGAGTTGCCTGCGACTCATAGCGACCCTATGTACATTAGTTTTGTTTATTTTATATCACTCTGATTTACTTACAAAGTTTGAATATATTGTTTTCCACCCTCCAGTGGGTTTTCAGAGGCAGTTAATCACACAGGAGGAGATTAGACTTCTTTCTCCAGAGAAGCAGCTGGTAAATTTGAATCAAGTGTCGTTGGGATTGCAGAGCGACTTCTCACCACTAGGCCAGAGCTCCCCATGTATATACTATGGATGTATATGTGCATATTTGTGTGTGTGTGTGTGTGTGTGTGTGTGTATCTATGGTAAGTGAAAGAGTTAGGAAGAAACCACGGTGCCAAGGTGGTCTGGCTTGAATGCACACTCTCAAATACAAACCTCTCCCTTTCATACTGGAAAGCAAACAGATTTCCTCTTAATTTTCAGGTGCATGCACGTCCCCTGATTCATCAACATGTGATGGATTTATCTCCGCTCTTGAACACATTCCCTGGCTGTCCTGTGTCACTGCTGCTACTGAGTACTGTTGAGTTGACTTGAATTCACAGTGACTCCATGTGACAGAGTAAAACTATGGGTTTTCTAGGCTGTAATCCTCACAGAAGCAAATTACCAGGTCTTTTCCCCACAGAGTAGCCAGGTAAGTTTGAACCAGCAACTTTTTGGCAATCAGCCAAGAATTTACCGGCAGAGACACAAGGGCTCCTTTCCTGGGTTAGGACGTCACTTAAAATAACAAATCTTGGGTTTGTCTGGGCCTCATCTGCCTTATCTGCATGCAAAGTTTCTATCTCCTTTGTTAACCAGCAAACCCCTATACAACCTTCATCTCTGCTCTCTGTCAGCTTTGTGTTCCTGAAAAAGATATATTAGTATTCTAACTTCTAGTAACTTTCAATGTGATCCTGTTTGGAAATAGGGTCTTTGAAGTTGTTATCAGTTAACATAAGGTCAAACTGGAGCAGGGTGATTACTAATCCTGTAGGAATGGAGTCATACACCAGACAAGGGAATGCAGAGGGAAGACGGTCATTTGAAGATGCATTTATAAGCCGAGGAATGTCTGGGCTGGCTAGAAGAGACAAAGCAAGATTTCGCTGCAGAGACCTAGGAGGAAGCACGGCTCAGCCACATTTTGGATTTCTAGCCTCCAAAACTGTGAGAGAGTAATTTTCACCCACCCACTTAGTTTTGGCAGCCCTTGGGAACCAATACATAAGCCTGTATTGCATCACTGTACACACAGTGGGAAGTAAAGGTAAATAGTAAGATTTCAGCATGGCAGTTATTCAGTAACTGCTTGTTTGTTTGTTTTTTTTTAAAAAAACTACTGACATTTGAAAAGTGTTAACATCATAAAGGGATTCGAAGTAGCTTTTCTTTTCACAACAGACTCTCCTAGTTCTGGCATATTTCATAGGGAGCTGCTATGCTGACCCAAAGGCAGTGCCTCTCTGGCAGTTCACTGGTGGCTCTGCTGGATAAGAATGGGCAAACACCTCCCGTGTTTTTTAGACCGTGTGATTTAGACCCTCAGAAAACCTGCTGGAGGGTCTGCTAGGAGTAATTTCTAGTTTTGAGTTTACTAGCTCATTTAAGATATGAATTGATTTATGAAATTGTGATGTACATTTACCATCATTATAAATAATGATACATCTATGTATGAATACAATCTCTGAGCAGAGCAGAGCAGAGCTGGACCACATGGCTTTCCCCACATACACCTCATGTAACTTGGATCTCAGCACACATCTTAGCAGATGCCAGCTCAGGTACTCAACATCAGCCCCATGTGAAGAAATCTCCCAGGATGTGTAACCAGCAGGATGTACCCCAGTTTAACCCCGCGATCCCGAGGACGTGCTCATAGGGTCCCCTTACTTGTTAATGTTGCTGCCTTCTTTCAGTCGCTCTCCTGCGGCTCCCGTTTTAGATACTCTCTCGCTGCCTGCCAGGTCTACCAGGCTGACTTTACTGACTTTCTCGCCTGAGTTCTAGGTGTAGAAAACAAGAGAGAGAAGATACACATCAATGTGAAAACCACACAGACTGCTGCACCCATGTCAACACGACAACAAAGACACCAGTGGGAGTACCATTCCAACAAGGCAGTACTCTCCGTAAGATTTTAAACTGTCATTGAGGTTATTTGTATGGGGGATACTTTTCATAGCCAAAGTTTAAATTAGCACGGAAGCTTGCATTCTGTATTACAGCTGGTGACAAGTATGTTCAGCTTTCCAGTGTATAACCAGAAAGCTGGAGGTACTAAGTGTCTGTGAGGAAATGGAAGGACATGTGAATTCCTGCATATGTAAGTGAAATTCCACTTCTTTGGGAATAGTGTCCTTTCGGCTAAAGGATATAGTGTCTGATGTAACATCCTTCAACTACTGTAAGGTAGATTAAGTTGTTTCAAGGGGAAATTCAGTCTGAAAAAATACACAATAGAAGCTGTCATCAGTATGTTCTTTAGGGAGTTTACATAAGAATACAATTTTCTTTGAAAGTTATATGGAAAGGAAGAAGGCTGAGTTTGGGGGTGGAGGAAGGTGGAAAAGGAATTAGGCAAGATCCAATGTCAATCTGAAAACACAGGGTAATAGTAGGCACAGATATATAGTGGTTGATTTTATGAAACACAATATATATACGTGAACTCCTTCACCCACTAAGACATTTAGAGTCCCTTCACTGTTCCTGAAAGTTCTGCCTGATCCCTCACCCCAGACTGCAGGTCATAAAGCGTCTGCGTGATGATGATGTTGAACACGGCGTGGGAGCGGCTACTTTCTTCGTTCATGTTGGTTGCTGCTACCGTTCGAGACTTATTTCCTTCGGACATCAATGACTCAATATCCTAGAGGCAAGACATAAGGAAAGCACATGGGAGTAAAAAAATGAGAATATTGTACTGATTTCCCATATGGCTATGAATTAAGATCTCGCTTGATGCCCTCACCAACCTTCCAGAAAAGTCTCCTTGCCTTTCCTCCATCAAGCATGATTTGGTCTACCACCTCCCTCTCTTTGATCTTACCTCCTGTCCATACTATTGTACTCTTTTTCTGTTGTTGATAGTGTTTGTTTATTTGAGTCAATTCTGACTCACAGCAACTATATAGGACAGAGAATTTCCTGTAAGGTTCATAGGCTGTAATCTTTTCAAGAGCAGATTACAAGGTCTTTTCTCCCACGGAATGGTTGGTGGGTTCAAAGTGTCAACTTTGCACAAAGAAGTCAAGGACACACCACACTGTCAACAGAGCTCCTTCTCTGCTACGTCTTTATTTTCTCCATTGCAAGTTTAGCTGCAATCTAAAGGCCTCATGAGGTTAGACTTCACCAGCTGCTGTGCTGGGGAAAGATGGGTAATCTCCTCCTTTGCGATTCAGAGTCGGTTTTGACTCAACAGTATGCAACTACAACAAGAGAAGTGGTAAAGAGCTGCACTAGTAACCCAAAGGAATGTGGTTTGAATTCACCAGCTACTCCATAGGAAAAAGACTGGCAATCTCCGTATGTGTGATTTACTGCCTCTGAAAACCCAGTGGAGGGTCAGCTATGGGTTGGTTCCAATTTGGCAGTATACAACAAAAACAATTTATTGAGTACTACAGATACTTGAAACAGAAGCCTGATTTAATTTTAACCTTTATTAACAGGGAAGGGAAGTGAGTGAAAATGGATAAGTTGGCAAAATAAAATTTAAACATGTAACTAATATTTAAAAAATAGTAATTGTGACTATCTTGACTTATCCGCCTGTCTTGCTATCTGCTTCTTCTTAATTTCTGCACATATTTACTCCTAAAATGCTTGCTTCTTATAAGTTCCCAAGAAATGTCTGATGACCGGATTTTTATGAAAGAGATATCTTTGTGATTTTATACACAAAGGTGCTAAAGTGCAAGGAGGCTAAATTACTTTTCCCACATCTAGCAACAAGCAGCACTGGGATACAGATCCCAAGCTACCTGGTTCTTACTAATTTGTGGCTGGATAAGATAGTCACAGAACCCAACAAAAGTGAGTTAACACTTTTCCACAAAGATGGCACCAAAAGCAAAGAAGGAAGCCCCTGGCAAAAATGAAGTAAAAAGCAAAGGTGTTAAAGGCCAAGAAGATAGTCATGGATGGCATCCTGTCACAAAAAAAAAAAGAGATCTGCATGTCACCCACCTTCTAGTGGCCTAAGAAGCTGTGACTCTAAAGGCAGCCCAAATATTCCCGGAAGAGCACCCCCAGGAGAAGCAAACTTAACACTATGCCATCATCAAGTTTCCCGACTGCAGAGTCAACCATGAAGAAGATAGAAGATAACAACATACTTGTGTTCACTGTGGATGTCAAGGCCAATAAGCACCAAATCAAACAAGCTGTAAAGAAGCTCTTAGACATTGATGTGGCCAAGGTCAACACCCTGATTAAGCCTGACAGAGAGAAGAAGGTCTGTATTTGACTTGCTCTTGACTATGATACTTTGGATTTTCCAAACAAAATTGGGATCATCTAAACTGAGTCCTCTCTGTTGTACATAGGTTTGTTTGGTTTTTTTTTGGGGGGGGGTTGGTTTTTTTTTTTTTTTAAATTGATTGATGTGGACTGAAAGCAACATTAAGAAAATATTCTCACTGCTGGGCCAATTGGCTGCATCATGATAAACAGTTAAGAGACTGAGACTGTTAACAGCTTCAGCTTGCTTGGCTCCAAAATCAACATTCTTGGCACCAGCAGCCAGGAAATCAAAAGATGAAGTACACTGGGAAAGTCTGCTGTCAGGGACCTCTCCAGAATATTGAAGAGCAATGATGTCAGTCTGGAAACTAAGGTGCACCTAATCCAGGCCATAGTCTTCACAATTACTTCCGATGCATCAGAGAGCTGGGCAATGACTAAGGATGATAGAAGAAGAACTGATGCCTTTGAGTTGTGGTGCGGGAGAAGACTATTGAATATATACTGCTACCAATAAACAGGTTTGTCCTGGAGAGGGTGAAACCAGGTTGTTTGCTGGAGGCAAGGATTTTGATGTTCTGTCTGATATACTTTGGATATGTTGTCAGGAGGGACCAGTCCTTAGAGAGGGATGTTATGCTTGGGAGCATGGAAGGACAGCACAAGAGAGTAAGACTCTGGATGAGATGAATTGACTCAGTGACTGGGGTATTAGGGGTAGGTGTGTCAGAGACAACAAAATTGGCTCAAGATAGAGTTCAGAGCAGTTTTATACAGAGTTGCTATGAATTGAAGGTGACTCAATGACATATAACAACAAAAACTAAGTCCAGATGGGTAATTCTAAATATAAATTTTCCTCACTAAATGAAAAAGTGAATTAACATTAGAGCTCTTTAGCAAAGTGTTCACTAATTCTACAGATGCACTGTTTGACCTAGAATTTTTATGTCTTACAAATTTCCATTCATTTCAGAGTTTGAAAATTTTAAGAGATGGCTGCATATTTCTGATCTGAGAAATTCTAAGCACATGTTCATTTTAATGGTTATGAAAGAGTTACTTTGCTAATTAACTTCAGTCACATTGAGTGTATGATACAACAGGCAACAAAGGTAACACAAGTACGACCATTTGCCCATTTACATTCTTCAGCAACAGAGATAGTAGTTCACAATAGAAGATTTCCAAAAAAGGGACTAGAGAAATAAGAGCATAACATAGAGCTTAACAGTTAAGTAGGTTGCAAAGGAATATGAATGAGTCAGCGGGGAAAGGAATGATTCAGGAAAGCAGAACCAGAAGACTGAAAGTAATGATGTGGGAGATGCTGTCAAAGAAGGGGTGGAGTGAAATACTGTTTAAATACCAGATTTGTCTATAAAGACATTGCTTGGCAACCTCAGGAAGAATAGTCTCAACAGAGTGGTGTTAGTGAAAAGAGGCAGCAGACTTTAAACGTTGGACCACACTGAAAATCTTTCAAAACAGAGAAGCTTGAAGAATGTGATTAGAAGACTTTGCTCCTTGTTCAGTATGTTTTGGTCAAAGGCACAGCTAAGGTATGGCACAGCCCAGAGTGCCACTTTTTGAACCTTTTTTTGAACCCCACATCCTTCTCCAAACATGACAGACACCCAGAGGTCCAGTGAGGAGTGGTAGGAAGAGAAGGCAGAAAGCTAAACTTGAAAGCCAACCACCCAAGGCAGCCAACGATATCTATTCATCTTAAACCAGAAGGGGTAGGAACAACTTAAAGATAGCCCAGGAGTGCTTGAACTGGGAAGGAAGGCCCAATTTCAAGGCTGCCCAGGTGTCAGAACCTTAACTAAGCCCCTCAAGTTGATCCTTGGTTTTTGGTAGCAAAATGCTATAAAGCATTAACATACAAATATATCAAATATCCATGACACTCTTTGATTTTCTTGTCAGTTGTTTTTTTCTAAAGACACTTACCTCAAAGCTAGTAACAGCCAGCTGAGATAAACCATCTACATATGGTCCCAAAACTTTATGCTCTCGAACTTTAAGGGACTGCCTGCTCCTTTGGGAGGGAAGAAAAGGGAATGAATGAGTCACACCAAATTTGGAAGCATTTCATTCTTTGTAAGTTTGAATAAATTAAGATAACAATTTCAAAAGACATTTTTTTTTTCAACGAGCAGGAAATATTCTAAAAACTTCTTTATATGGATTAGCCAGACAGCATTCCATATGAGGCACGTCTTATATTCCAATTTCTATTTAAAGAAACTTACTATTTAAAAAACTCTATCTCTATTTTGAAACTAAATAGGGAGGATTTCAGAATACTAGGTTAGGCAAACTTGCTTTTGTAGAGAAACTTGAAAGAAACAGCGGGTGGGGGAAAGCACTTTAAATACTCCATATAATGGAATGAGGAGGAAGTGATGTAAAGAATATGGCGGGAAGAAATTTAATCTTAAAACTGTTTTCTGTTCTTGAGAGTGCATATGTTTTGTTTTATTTATTCTATTGTTTCTATTGTGTGTGAACTAAGAAATATATAAAACATGTTATTTAATATATGTATACAATATGATTTGGAAGCAGGAGTGGCATCCACTTCCGAAATAGCTTGCCTCTGGAAACCCTATGAATCTGGAGAAAGGATGAAAGGTATACAAGTGTCCAAGTCTTTTGTTCATAGGGTTGCTATGAGTCGTCTATGACTCAACAGCACTTAACAACAACAACAACAACAACATATAATATGATAAATATTAATATAATATGATAAATATGTAAATCTTATAATTATATATAAAAACATTTGCAAAGCAACAGTTTTTACATATATAATTCAATGACATAGACAATGCAACTACCACCACTATTAACAGAAATTCAGTGCTCTCAAAAGAGTGATCACCACTTTTCTTCTCTTTCCCAACCTGGGAACCACTAATAAACTTTGGTCTCGACATGTATAGACATTTCTATTTCATATATATATAGTGCGGGATCATACATTAATTGTTCTTTTGTAACTGACTTTTTTTTCACTTAGCATGATGTTTTGAGGATTTATGCACGTACTAGGGCTTAATTTATCTTTAAGGCATAGTAATATTTCATTGTGTATATGCCTTGTTGGTGCTGGAGAAGAGTATTGAGAATACCATGGACTGCTAGGAAAACAAACAGATTTGTCCTGGAAAGGGTTAAACCGGGTGGCTCCTTGGAGGCAAGGATTCTGAGGCTCCGTCTAACACACTTTGGACATGTTGTAAGGAGAGACCGGTCCTTGGAGAGGGACATCATGCTTGGGAGGGTGGAGGGAAAGCGCAGGAGGGGAAGGCCCTCTATGAGGTGGATTGATTCAGTGACTGGGATAATTGGGATGGAAGTGTCAGAGACAGTGCGATTGGCACAGGACAGAGCGGAGTTTAGGGCTGTTGTACATAGGGTCACTATGAGTCACAAGCGACTTGACGGCACATAACAACAACAACATATGCCTTGTTGTTGTTGTTTTTTTTTCCATTTTCCTTTCTTGGTTAACATTTAGGTTCTATCTACTTTTATCTACTGTGAATAGTATTGCATTGATCAATTGTATCAAGTTTCTGTTTATATCCCTGCTTCCAAAGCTGGGACACATGTAGTTCTGTGTTTCACGTTTTTATTAAGGCTATTTTATAAACAACCAATGTCTCAGTAAAGAATATATCAAAATTTTTGAACATGTAATAAACACTATTAAAATGTTTTATTTACTGCATCAAGTCTGTATTAATTTATACTTCTATCTTAACAACTGTAAACAAAATACTACAACTGACTCATAGCTGACCCTCCAGCAGGTTGTTCAAGGCTGTACATTGCACAGGAGGAGACTGCCCGTCTTTCTCTCATGGAGCAACTGCTTGATTAAAATAATGTGCTGTGTGTTGGCAATGAACTTACCATGAGGCCACCAAAGCTTCCTTATTACAATATAGCAAGTGTTATAATTATTTTCTAATATTTAAAATTGGTTCTGCTATTGAAGATTTTAAAGCTCTTTCCATTTTTAAATGGAAAACCTGATTCGAGGTCTATTTGAATAACTTATCAAAAAGATAGTTGAGATTAAAGGTAAATCTATCTGTAATATGATCATATGGTATATGTTATCTTTTTCATGTCATAAGATGTTGTTATTGCTGTTTACTGCTGGGTCAAAATCAACTCATAGCTGACCATCCAGCAAATTTTCAGAGGCTTTAAATCACATGGGAGGAGACTGTCCATCTTTTTCCCACAGAGCAGATAGTGGGTGCAAACTACATGCCTGAGGGTTGACAGTGGCAACTTCACACTACTGGGCCACCGGAGCCCCCTCATTAGATATTAAGTATCTTTAAAATTAACACTCAAGGTTGGCATTACTAAGTGAGATAAAAGGAGCAAAAAAATTATTGAGATTTCTGAAGTGGTATAAACAGTTGAAGCACTTGGCTGTTAACTTTGCACTCTGACACCTCAAAAGAAAGGCCTGGTGATCTACCTACGAAAAATCAGCCACTGTAAACCCTACAGAGCCCAGTTCTACTTTGATACATGTGGGGGCAACATGAATGAAACTGACTCCATAGCAATGGTTAGGACTTTTTTTTTAGTATAGGTCAACTTTTTTTCTTCTATACTTTATTTTCTAAAGTTTCTACAAATACATGTTATTTTTTAAATTAGTCTTTTTAATTTTAAAAATGTAAATATTTCTCCTTTATGTATTTATTTTTATTACCCAATTTTTTAAAATTATTTTTTTATTACCTAATTTTTGAAAAATACATATGCCTAGGTTTCATTTTAGGTTTATTGAATTTTTAAGGTAGGTATCAGAATTGTCTATCTTTATAAAGCTTTCCACATGAATCCCATGCACAAAGCATTTGCCTGTGCTGAGATGCCTGAATTCTTCAACCCCTTTACTTCAAATTTAGAGGTGCTGCTTTCCAGTATAAGTGAAGGAACAGTGTGTCATCCTAAATGGATTTTACAAATAGAGAATTTCGTGGCAAGGGAATATTAAAGCTATGTGGTAGCAAGAAAGTGGGAATCATTGTCCATCAATTTAATGTCCTTGCAGGAACTTGGATCCCCTAATATGACAGCAGAATTGAAGTGAAAGCCATCTTCCTAACTGATGGCCTGTTACTGAACTAATTTCTCAGAAGTATGCAATTCAGCAAATAAAACTTGTTGCTCGACCACAGTCCAACAATGAAACAGACACATCTAATCAAGTATAGATGGACAGAACCAGATCTGTTCTATCTGCAGAAATAGCACAATATTTTGTAGCAAACAAAAATTTGATCTGGGTTTTGTCTCATTATCAGGCTGTGCAACTGACATCATCCTCCTGAACCTGTATTTCTTCATTAACACAATTTATATACACAAAATCTATTTCAGAGAATTGTCTAAAGAAAACAACTCAAATAATACATGTAAATACTTGGAAAAATATGCAAAGTGGCACGTTAAGTCCAAACATAATAACAACAGTAAAAGCATCTTTATAAATTAGCAAATGTTAGAAAATTTATATACAAATATAGGATTATCTGTAAGCGTATGGAGTATACTGATGGCTTTCAGATGTTGTTGATTTGTCAGTAAATGAGCTGAACTCAGAGCAATGACCAAGCCCTCAAATAAATTCAGAAGTTGGGATTGGAAAGAGTTGTTGAATTAATTATCTATTATAAGCTGATATAAGTTAATTTTACTTAATACTCACCCTTTGGGGTCTAAAAGATCCCGAACTTTCTCATTATAAATTTCCATATATGAGACTTCGACTTTGAAGGTCTGGGATTCATTTTGCTCCAAAGAGATTCTTTGAAACAAAGCACAGCAGAGCCGTGGAATAAGGCCCAGCTGCTCGGCATTGCCCATCATGGAGAAGGATTTTCCTGAACCTGGAGAAGAGCAAAGAGAAAGAAGGGGGGGTAGACAAAGACCCAAAACATACTGCTCCAAGTGTGTGAGTTTTCTGTTATTAGTCAGCTTAGGCAGAAAAGGGCCAGTTTTGACCCTCCAACCCAGGCTCCATTATAGTCTCCAATCTGAGTCTCACTGCTAGATTCACAGAGCACGTTCTTTATAGATGAATGAGTGCATTCTTACCTATTAAAAAGAATTTTTATGCATATGTACAATAAAACACCCACTTATACAATATCAAGGCAGGCAGTTTGAATCGATCAGCTCCATGGGAGAAAGGTAGGCACTCTCTTCCCATGCAATTTATTGCCTCTGAAAACCTGCTGCAGGGTCAGTTATGGGTCAATTTTGACTCAACAGTACATAACAACAACATATATTATTAAATAACATTAATTAGTGTATTATTACTCTCCAAATCACTGAGGAGAAATTACGTCAGTCTGATGATTAAGGTGCGTCTGATGCAGTCCATGGTCTTTTCAACCACTGCTTTGCAATTGAGAGCTAGACAATGAATAAGCATGACAGAAGAAGAATTGGTGCCTTTGAGTTGAGGTCTTGGGAAAAGAACAGCTAGAGTGCTCCTTAAAGGCAAGGATGGTGAAACTTTGTCTCAGATACTGTGGGTGATGTAAGTTATCCCGTGATGTGATATAAGATGACACTGTGATGATGTCTTTACCTCTATGAAGTTAAAAGAAGGAGCTCTGTAAGGAGCTCTGTTTGGTCCAATGAATAAGCCCTTAGCTGCAAACTAAAGTTTGGCAGAGGAAATAGACCTATTAGGTCTTTAAGAGATAGTGGCCTGCTCCCCTAAAGATTATAGTCTAGAAAAATCTTATGTACAATTCTACTACACCACATAGGGTCACTATGAGTTGAAAATTGACTAGACAAACAAAATTATGAGACAGCTGAAAGACAAGTGGCTACAAGTTAACGACAGACAGCTGAAAGACTAGGAGCTAATAGTGTTAATAGTAGAGACGCTGATATTTTTGTCTTACGTGTTTCATCTGATTGTGTCAAAGTTTAGATTTCATAATTTATCATCACTGAGCTCTAGCCTAGTGAAAGATTCCAACATAGAGGGAGACTAAGAGTTTCTAGTTTTACTGCAATATTACCATAATATTTACTACAATATTTATATGGAGAGACTGGTGATTACTATTTCTAGTTTAAATAAAATTGAAAACTATAATTTAGGAAAATAACACTTAATAACCTGAAATTAGCTTTACTCATTAACACTGGAATTAGCCAATTACCATAGTTGTTGTGCCTTTAAAAAGGTAAATTTTTATTATCTAATTGAAAGCATTTTCTGTTTCTTCTCAAGAGTTCTCTATTTCTGAGTTTTCATAAATACACGCTTAATAATAATGGGCCACAAAACTGAAGCCACATCTTACCTGTTTGTCCATATGCAAAGATACAAGCATTATACCCCTGAAATGCCTTTTCAAGAATTCCTTCCCCAAGGCACTTGAAAACCACTTCTTGCCCTAGAAAACAAAAATATAATAATAATAATAATAATAATAGCAATAACAGCAATAAATAAAAGGTAAAGACATTTTAAAAAGAGATAATTTTTTCTAAAAGCATTTTTATTAATAGTTTCCTGAATACATTAACATATTCTCTTGATGCAAGAATATGTAAGAAGTGCATTACATACATCATAGTTTTGGGATACATCAAGGTCAAAAGGCAAAACATACTTCACAAAGGTAATGTTCCGTATCTTATTTTGGTATGTAGTAACTAGGATTTTAAAAGCATTCCACCCGTCATTTAAAGTGAAAATACTATTCCCTCTCCTCCAACAGAACAAAGAAGAAGGAAGAAAAGCCGAGATGTACTTAAATCATTAGTCCAGAGGGCTAATGGACCATCAAAGCTTCCATGATCCTGAGACCAGAAGAACTAGATGGTGCCGGCCTACCACTGTTAACAACGCCAAAAGGAATTACAATAGAAGATCCGAGATAGGGCTAAGCATAGAACAAAACTGAAAAACAAAAAAGTCCAGGCTTACACGTCTAACAGAGACAGGTGGAACCTCTGAGACATGGCCCTGGGTCACTCTTCAAGCTTGGAACAAAATCTCACACCCAAAATCTCACACCCATGGCTCAAGTTTCAGCCATTCAATACACAGATTTATAAGGTGACCAGTAATAACAAGGATGCACTTACTCTTTAGATCATATAAAGTAAAGCCTGATAGGCAGGGAGGAGTAGAATAGACATGATTAGCAGAAATTAGAATTACAGGAAGGAAGCAGGAAGAGTGTAATTACAATATGGGTATTGCATTCAATGCCATAAAACAAAACAAAATATAAGTGAGCAAATGAAAGCCAGTATGAATTGTAAATTTTTACTCAGTTCAAAACCTAAACCAAAATGTGTATGAATGGTTGAGTGGAAAACCAACCTCCTTTGTAAACTTTCACTCAAATCACTATGTTGTTGTTAAGTGCCGTCGAGTCACTTGCGACTCATAGTAACTCTATGTACAACAGCCCTAAATTCTGTTCTGTCCTGTGCCAATCTCATTGTCTCCGACACACTCATCCCAATTACCCGTCACTGAATCAATCCATCTCTTAGAGGGCCTTTCCCTCCTGTGCCTGCCCTCCACCCTCCCAAGCATGATGTCCTTCTCCAAGAACCAGTCTCTCCTTACATCATGACCAAAGTGTGTCAGACGAAGCCTCAGAATCCTTGCCTCCAAGGAGCAGCCTGGTTTAACTCTCTCCAGGATGAATCTATTTGTTTTCTTAGCAGTCCATGGTACCCTCAGTACTCTTCAACACCAAAGCTCAAAGGCATCAATTCTCCTTCTATCATCCTTAGTCATTGTCCAACTCTCTGATGCATAACAAGTGACTGCAAAGACCATGGCCTGTATCAGATGCACCTTAGTCTCCAGAGAGACACCATTGCTCTTCAGTACTTTAGAGATCCCTAACAGCAGACGTTCCCATCGCAATACGTCTTTTAATTTCCTGGCTGCTGGTGCCAAGAGTGTTGATTGTGGAGCCAAGCCGACTAAAGCTGTGAACAATCTCAATCTCTTCACCATCCATCCTGATGCTGACAACTGGTCCAGTGGTGAGAATCTTTCTCTTCTTGACATTAAGCCTCAATCCATGTCCTTGACCCTCTGCAACAAGTGCTTCAGGTCCTCCTCAGTTTCAGCAAGCAGGGCTGTGTGATCTGCATAATGCAAATTGTTGATAGATCTTCCACCAAGCTTGATGCCGGATTTCTCCTCATAGAGCCCAGCCTCCCAGATGATCTGTTCTACATACAGGTTGAAAAGGTATGGAGACAGGACTCATCCCTGGAGTATGCCCTTCCCAATTTTGAACCATGCAGTGTTTCCTTGCTCTGTTCTGACGACTGCCTCTTGGTTCAAGTATAGGTTTCGCATTAGCACAATCAAATGTTGTGGGATTCCCATTATTCTCAGAGTCAGCTACAGTTTGTTATGGTCCACAGAGTCAAACGCCTTTGCATAATCACTATATAATCACTTTGCACTTTATAATCACTTTGCAAATCATTATAAAAAAGTGTATTCTATACCTACCATGGAGGTATAATACTATGTATGAAGACGTTAACATATGCAATTTCATTTACTCAACTGAACTATAGCTAAACACCTGCATACGTTTATGATTCAATACCTTTTTTTCCCTTCCCATTCACTTTCCTATATTAAACTTTCCCCCCCCCCCATTTTCAGGGGATCTATGTGGAAGCATTATCCAAATTTGGTTTGGCTTCTTCTCATGCCTTCGTATCTAAAATATTTTAAGCATGAAATGTCTTAACTTGCCATCTGGATTCCGAGTTCTGACTAACAGGAACCGTGTCACACACATCCTGGTGTCCCCTCAGCATTTCAGCACAGCTCCTTGTACCTGCCAAGTGCCGAGTCATGTGTTGCTCATGGTGGAGTGATTCCTGAGCACACAAGTGCTGTTTGAGGATCCAGAGGTCCTCAAAGGCATGAAGAGTAGGGCGCAGGGCAGGCTCTTAGGAGAACTTGTCTGTTACAGATTGCAGTTTTTAGGGTTTCCTTGTCATGTATATAAAAGACTACAATCAGGCTGAGAAGAAAAGTGAAGACATTTTAAAACATTTAATGCAGGGACCTCTCCAGAGTACTGAAGAACGACAACGTCAGTCTGGAGACTGGGATGCACCTGGTCCAGGCCATGATCTTCGCAACTGCTTGCTATATTTCATAAAGCTGGATAATGACTAGGGATGACAGAGAGAGAATTGATGCCTTTGAGCTGTGGTGCTGGAGAAGAGCACTGAATATACCATGGACTGCCAGGTTCATACTAGAGAGGTTGACACCAAGCTGGTCCTTGGAGGCAAGGATTCTGAGGCTTCGTCTGACATACTGTGGGCATGCTGCAAGGAGGGACCAATCCTTGGATAGAGACATCATGTTTGGAAGGGTGGAGGGACAGAAAGGGAGAGAAAGACCACTGATGAGATGGACTGATTCAGTGACAGAGGTAATGAGGGTAGGTGTGTCAGAAACAGTAAAGTGGGCACGGGATAGAGCTGGTTGCAGGGCTATTGTACATAGGGCTGCTATGAGTTGGAAGCCACTAGCACATAACAACAATACTGCAACAGTATCATATACAGTATAGCAGAATGTTCAAAATGACTAATTTTCACCATATAGCTGGGCAAGACTATGATAATAAAGTAGATGAGGCAAAGGGTACTTTTAAGGATGTAATATGCAAATAAGGTGGGCAGGATTTTAATAAGTGGATTAGTCAGTCTTGGTAATCCATCAAGCTTAAAGTGAAGGGTTCCGGAATAGAAAATGGAGATTTCACTATCATAAACAAAGAGACGCAGAGTCTGCAGTCTGACTGCAATCAGGGATTTCTGCACAAGACAGACTAAGACCTAGACCAGCACAGCAGGAACAGCAGAGATGACAGAGAACCAGAGAATGATGTGAGACAAGAATTGAACAGGAACTGCAGCCTCACAAAGCCAGAGCTGACTGGCAAGGGAGGGCTGGGGAGGAGATACACACATTATGCCATAATTGTCAGACATAAAACGGCTGTGTAAGAGTTGCCTAAAAGTCAGAGGGCCTTCAAGTACACAAAGCTGTCTTAACTGAAGAATTTTATCATGTTTCGTACCCAAATTGCAACCTGTCATTTCCCCACTAATCTCCCAGTAGGGAGCTCTGGATAAGGAATTGCGCTGCCAACTCAGTGGTATGCGGTTTGAATCCACCAGCTGCTCTGAGGGAGAAAGACGGGCAATTTCCTCCCATGTGATTTACTGCTTCTGAAAACCCACTGGAGGTTCAGCCATGAGTCAGTTCTGACTTAATGGTACTTAACAGCAACTATCTACCAACTGCTGTGTGTGAGATGGGCAATCTTCTCCTATATGATTTACAGTTTCTCAAAACCCAGTGGAAGGTAAGATATGAGTTGGTTCCAATTTGACGGTACATAACAACAATAACAACAATCCCGCTGAATAAACATCATCAAAACTCAAACTCACTGCTGTTAAGTTGGTTCTGACCCACAGTGACCCTCTACTGGGTTCCTAAGGGTGTAAGTTGCAATGGGAAAGGACTGCCCATCTCTCTCCTGTGGAGCTGTTGGTGGATTCAAGTCATTGGTCAGCTGCATAATTCACGAGGTACTGTCACCATGGCTCAGCTTAGTAAACCTCATTACCATGAGTATAATCTGTGAGTTCTGTGTGGTCATTGCAACAGATAAGGTTACCCAGTAACAGAGGAGCATAGGCCCTGAGGGGGATGTTGTCAAGTCAAGTATGACTCAGAGACCCTATGAACAAAAGGCCTGAAGCCTGTCTACAACTACTGACATTTATCAAAGAAGCAGGAGTGGCATCCACTTACTAAATAACATGCTTCCGGAAACTCTATGAACTTTGATAAATGTCTGAGGGGGATAGTTAATATTGTATGATAGAAAGAGGTAGAGTGTGTTGGGTTATATCTGACATCATAGAAACCGGCTCTGTGCTGTTGGGATTATTCTCCTTTGTGGAACTAGTGGGGATCAGACAAAGATCTCTCCATGCCAGATGTGCTCTTTTAAATTACCTTTTGAAGTTAGTGACTTCCAAACATTCATTCCCATCACTGCACGGAAAAAAAAAAAAAAAAAAAGGATACCAGTCGCTGTCCCAAGTTAATTTTGATTCAAGGCAACCCCATGTGTGTGGACTAGCCGCTCCACAGGGTTTTCAAAGTTGTGACCTTTCAGAAGCAGACTGTCATGCCTTTCTGTCAACGTGGCTTTGAATCACTTATCTTTCAGGCAGTCACTTGGAACACCTGGCAACTTGGCTTTGAATCACTTATCTTTCAGGCAGTCACTTGGAACACCTGGCAACTTTGTCATTAAAAAAAAAGCAGTCTTATTCCCCTTTCTTAGCTCATTCATGACTTCAGCATTACAAACACCACCAGCTTATGCAGCACTTCCCTGACAGAAGATAATTTTAAAATGTCTTTATCTTTATAATCCTAGTAACTAGTACAAAACATCTCATAAATGTTTATGGAAAGGATGAGTTGGTTTACTTTTTCTTTTTTATCCTACACACAAATATACTATACTAATTCTTTTTTTAAAAAATTTATTATCTTTTGTGTGTGTACTGTCAAATTGCAGCTTCTTGCCCTAGGCCACCAGAGCTCCCTATCATATACTAACGAACTCTTAAACCTGGAAAATAATGCAAGCTTACTATAGTTCTTGTTGTTGTTAGGTGCCACTGAGTTGAGTATGATTCATAGTGACCTTATGAAAAACAGACCTGAACCCTGTTCTATCCTGTGCCATTCTCACAACCTCTCACACATCCAAGTCCACTGCTGCAGTCACTGTGTTATTCTCTTATGCAAAACTGGATCTGATTTTAGCAGTCCTGATAAACTGTGATAGATCCTGGCTGCAGAATGGGACTTTTAAGATGTAACAGCATGAATGAAACAAGAGGTATTTTCAACCACTAGGTTGGCAAAAAAGAAGACTTTGACAACATCAAACAGCGACAGAGCCAATGTGAAGGGCAACCTGCCAGCACCTAACAAAGGCGAATCACAGTCCACACTGTGACTCACGTCTTGGCATCCACGCTAGAGAAACTCCCACAGAGGATGTTTTCACAGGGATGCTCACAGCAGTATTAGTTACAGTACTGTAAACAGGAATCTCAGAGCAGTATAGCCATGCTGCTAACTCAAAGTTGAAGGGCTTGAATCCATCCAGAATTACATTGGAAAATCAGCCTCCAAACAGCCATTGAAAGATCTCTGGAGTACACATCCACTCACATACCCATGAGGTCCCCAAGAGTCCAAGTCAGCTCCATGGCAACTCGTTTGGTTTTACTGGGATCAAGTCAAATGTGCACTAATAGGGGAGTGAGTAAAGAGTGACTATTTTATTTAATGGTACATTATACAACAGTAAAGCAAATAAACATAAAATTTCTCTATAGAAACAATACTAGCTTTTTAAAAATATTTTAATTATTTTTACAGATATGAATGCAAAACTGATAGTGTATGTATTACTACTAAACTCATATACCTATGCCTACAAACTGTGCAGACGCAAACATGCAGGTACACATATGGTTGTTGTTGTTGATATGTGTCGTTGAGTCACTTGTGACTCATAGCGACCCTATGTACATCAGCCCTAAACCCTGCTCTATCCTGTGCCAATCTTATTGTCTCTGGCACACTTATTCCCATTACCCCAGTCAAAAAATCGAGCCATCTCATCCAGGATCTTCCTCTCTTACACTGTCCCTCCTCTCTTCCAAGAATGATGTCCCTCTCCAACAAATGGTCCCCCCTTTCAATATGTCCAAAGTATGTCAGATTAAGACTCAGAATCCTTGCCTCCAAGGAGCAGCCTGGTTTAACCCTCTCCAAGATGAACCTGTTCAGTTTCTTAGCAGTCTATGGTATATTCAATACTCTTCTCCAACATCACAACTCAAAGACATCAATTCTCTTTCTATCCTCCCTAGTCATTGCCCAGCTCTCCGATGCATAGCAAGTGATTACAAAGAGCATGGCCTGTATCAGGTGCACCTTAGTCTCTAGAGTGACACCACTGTTCTTCAGTACTTTGGAGAGGTCTCTAACAGCGTACCTTGCCACTGCAATACGTCTTTTAATTTCCTGGCTGCTGGTTCCAAGAATGTTGACTGTGGAGCCAAGCAAACTAAAGCTGTGAACAATCTCAATCTCTTCACCATCCATCCTGATGCTGCCAATTTGCCCAGTGGCGAGAATCTTTGTGTTCCTAATATTGAGCCTCAACCCATATTGAAGACTGCCGTCCTTGACTCTCTGCAGCAAGTGCTTCAGGTCTTCCTCAGTTTCAGCAAGTAGGGTTGTGTTATCTGCATAATGCAGATTGTTGATGAATCTTCCACCAATCCTGATGCCACACTTCTCCTCATACACATATGGGCTAACGTAAATAACCAACCAACCCAAAAAAAACCCCAAAGAGCTGAATGCCAGCTGCATATATAATGTAAAAACATAGGTGAAATATTGTGTGTGTGAGAGATCCAGATGCCAGACCATAAAAAAATGGATCAGAAGAAAATACATCAAACTTCCACTAAGCTGACTGCTTTACTTGTCAATCCAATTCTTCAGTATAGAACCTGGTAGCTAACGAAACTCAAACATGTTGACTGGAGAAGTAGATGATTTTGTTATTGGTATGACCATAATTATTACTGTTCTTTCTAAACACACAGGTTTGCTGTGAAGCACACCTACAGCTTCGTCTCTACCTGTGTGTGCATGTGCATGCGTGAACACACATACACACACACAGATGTATAAGGTATTGTTATCCACCAAGTGAATTTAAACACTATCTCCAGAATAAATTCAATGCACTGACTACTAACTACCAAAGAGCAGATGACATCATATATGGAGTAAGGAAAGCCATCAAAAAAGACAAGAAACCAAGAAAAGTCCATAATGGGTGTCAAAAGAAACTTGTTCTTCAACATGTTATCATTGTGCTATATCATTGAGTCAGTACTGACTCATGGCTGACGCTCCAGCAGGTTTTCTTTCTCCCACAGAGCAGCTGGTGGGTTTGAAACATATGCCTTTGGGTTAGCAACACAGATCCTTACCACTAGGCCACCAGAGATCCCTCTATGCTCTTCAAGATAGAGAAACTAAATAAAATAAAGAAATGATGACATTAAGAGAGCTGAATGGCACTGCAATCCCAGAGGTGCACGGTTCAAATCCACCAGATGCTCTGCTGAAGAAGGAGGAACAATCGCCTCCTGTACCAGTCAGATCCAATTTGACGGTACACATAAAAAGTAAATAAATAAATAAAAATTAGTAAAAAGAGAGCTGAATGGAACATTTCAAAGGACAGCTCAAGAAGAAAAAACTAAGTGTTACAATGAAATATGCAAAGTTAGGGAAGAAAAAGAACATTCTTAGCATTTCTCAAGCTGAAAGCCCTGAAGAACAAATTCAAGCCTTGAGTTGCAACACTGATGGATTCTAAGGGCAAAATATTGAATGATGGAGGAAGCATCAAAAGAAAATGGAAGGAATACAGAGTTGTTATACCATAAAGAATTGGCTGCTGATGAGGAAGTAGGTAGCATATGATCAAGAATCAAGGATACTGAAGAAAAATATTCAAGGTGCACTGAAGGTACTAACAAAAATAAGCCCCTAGGAAATGATGGAATATCAATTGAGGTGTTTCAGCACTAGTTTATACTAACAAATTTGGAAAATAGCTAGCACTAGTTTATGCTAATAAATTTGGAAGATAGCTAACTGGAAAAGAACCCATTTTCAGTCTATCCTAATTCAACAGAATGCAGAAATTATTACACAGTATCATTAATATTACAGGCAGGTACTATCTTGGTGATTATTATTTTTAAATGACTAGAGTAGTACACTGACAGAAACAGTAAAAACTACTCAAGATGGATTCAGAAGGGGCTGATATCATTGCTAATATCAGATGGATATTTGTTGAAAGTTAAAAATACCAGAAAGATCTTTACTTGTGTTTTATTGACTGTGCTAAGGCAATCAACTTTGTGGGTCATAATCAATTATGGGTAATATTGAGAAGAATAAGAATTCTATTCATGTGCAACTTCTACATAAACTAAGGAAGAATCATTTGGAAAAAAACAAGAGGATATTTCATGGTTTGAAATCAGGAAAGATGTGTGTCAGGGTTGTATCCTTTCTTCACATCTATTAAATCTGTATGCTTAGCAAATCATAGAAGAAGAAGAACATGGAATCAGGTTTAGAGGAAATTAATCAACAAGCTGTGATACTTGCTGAAAGTTAAGAAAACCTGAAACACTTGTTGAATTATAAGATGAGGCACTTCAATATGGAGTATACGTCAACATTAAGAAAACAAAACTCACAAGTAGACCAATAGGCAACATCACCATAGATGGAGAAAGACTGAGGTTACCAAGCATTTAATTTTACTTAGGTTTACAATCAAGACCCATATGGTAATGGCAACAGTCAAGAAATCAATAAATTTAGGGCATTGGGTAAATCTGCTGCCAAGCATCTTTCCAAAATATCAATGAGCAAGAATGTCTCATAAGGCTGATGGTATGCCTGAACTTAATATGTATGGAGAAGTTCTAAGATGAATAAGGAAGATAAAAAAGAAATGAAACCTTTGACTTGTGGTGTTGGTGAAGAGTACTCAATATATCATAGACTGCTAAACAAACAATCTATCATGAAGGAAGAACAACCAAGTTGCACCTTAGAGGCAAGTATTACTTTAGGCATTAGATCAGGAGGAACAGTCTTTAGAAAAAGACATGCTGAGAAAGGTGGAGGATCAAAGAAGTAGAAGGTTCTCAATAAGATAGATTGATAGAGCAACTGTAACAATGGGCTTGAGCATTTTAGAGTTCATAAGGATGGTGCAAGATGGGGAGGGGTTCTGAACTTTTGTCCATAATAGAGCTATGAGTCAACTGACTCGAAGACAGCAATCAACACCCTGTTGTTATTACTGTTGTTAGCTGCCATGGAGTAGGTCTATGAGCTCATGCACATCAAAACAAAGTGGTGTACACTGCTATTACATCCCAATGTCCACTGTGGACCAGACCATTGTGATTCATGGGATTTTTTACTGGATGATATTCTGAAGTAGATAAGCTGGTCATTCTTCTTTGTCAGAGTCTTCAAGCTCTACTGAAACCTGTTCAGAATCACAGCAATATATATTCTTTCACCAACAGACATGAGATAGTTGCACAACGAGATGCACTGACCAGGAACTAACCACTAATACTTCAAGCAAACAAAACGCACAAAACCAGATATGACTTTAAAGTCAATTACAATAGCAGCTGACACCTGCTATCACATGATCTTTCAAGAACATCAACATAGTTTTCTCTTGAATATTTTCTGAGTATTTTCTGCATCCTATATGGATGCACTACACTAAAAGGCAGAACTCACAGCCAGAGCTGAGCTCTTCAGATTTACAAGATTCTGAATTAAACATTTCCTGTGCTCAAGTCTGTTAGAATTATTTGTGTTCCACAGTCAGATGCAAGTGCTGTTTGAAGACATTCTACAAGCTATGCTTGCTTGCTATAATCAGATGAATGGAGTGATCCTGTTTGATCTTCCATGCCAGTTACTCAGTCCTCTGAAGTGGTGGGGAGGGTGGAGACAATACATTACCTAAAACACGCCTATGTTAAGCCTCCTGACCATAATTCATGATTTCAATTCACATGTGGGTAACTTGGAAAAAAAATATACAAGGGCTTGAATTCCTAAAAGGTTTAACTGTAAAGAAGCCCTGTGGCCAGAGGGACTTTATCATGGCACCACATACTCAGAACTAATTAGCACAAATGTGTGTGTGTTTGTATTAATTTTACATTTGAAGTAATTACTTTGAATGAATGAATTAACATAGATGTATATATTTTTTTAATAGCACAGAGTGAAAAGTAGCAATCTGTCTTTGATGTTGAGCAGACTAGAATTTGAAGGGATTACATTTCTTCTTCTTTTTTTTTTTTATTTTATTACTTTCGTGTGAGTGTACTGTCAAATCAGATCTGACTGGTACAGGAGGAGATTGTCCCTCCTTTCCTGGCAGAGCATCTGGTGGATTCAAACCGTGTGCCTCTAGGATTGTAGTTGCAGCTCCTTGCCACTAGGCCACCAGAGCTCCCCCACATTTCAACATGAAGAAAACAAAGACTTCACAGCTGGCTCAATGAGCAGCATTCTGATAAATGGGAGAAAATACTGAGGTTCTTAAGGATGTATCTTACTTAGGGCCACAATCAACACCCATAGACACAGCAGTTAAGAAACAAATTATATATTACAGTGGGCAAATCTGCAAAGAAAAGATGTCACTTTGAGGAAGAGAGTGTGCCTGACCAAACCATAGTAGTTTAAATCCTCTCACATTCACTCAAAAGCCAATAGTGTAAAGGAAAGACAGAAGAAGAATCAATGCATTTGAACTATGATGTTATAGAAGAATACAGATTTGTCCACATATTATCTACTTGTGATACCGAGAGCTTAGTGATAAAAATGGCTTTCCTAGCCATTGAATTTGATTTTGCTAAGTGGACGGGAGAGAATATGCAAATAGGGTGTATTAACCTATCCACAGAGGACTGGCTAGTCGCACCAATCAACAAGGGGACTGGCTAGTCTCACCATTAAATTGAGCGGATCTAATAGCAGAAAGAAAAAATCAACAACCACAAAACAACACCCCAAAATACCAACAACACATCTTATAACAAGCAAAGAGGAAGAAGCAAGAGGATGTAATGCATCCTTTAGGACCAAAGACTCTTGTGCCAGCCAGCCGAGGGCCTATGGGAGCAACAGCTATAGCAGCCACAGCAGAGAACTAGAGACCTGAGTTGAGGAGTGAACCTTGGGAAAGCTACATCACTGACCCAGAGCTAAAGCCTTTTGTCTAAGTTTATTGGAGGACTGTCAGGTGTGTAAGGGGACATCCAATATTGGCAAGACTGATAATTTTGTTAACAATAGCCTAAAGCCTCAAGGCTCAAGGGTGAGGTGCCTATGAGCATATTTCATATTATATTTCTGAATTATATATAGCCTTTTGACTTCTGCAATATGGTTCTGTGTGGTCTGTGAGCTATTGCATCAAATTTTGGAACCAGTAAAGCAGTAAGATTGGTACTGGGATGAGCAGATATAGGTGCTGAAGCATGAGGGACATGCCTGACCTCATGGGAATTAATTTTGTGTTGCTGATGCTGTTGATGGGGACAGTTCCCCTTTGTGAAGTTGGTAAAGGTCAAATATGGCCATCCCCAAGAAGCCTTGCTCTTTTTACACTATTTATTGGATAACTTTGATAAAAATTAGTTTACATGTTTTCTGATATCCAATAGTAAGCTCTTAGACATTGCAATAAAATATATGACAAAAAAAGGTCTCTGCTTTCAATAAATAAAAAAATGACTCTTTTAAAAAACTATTCTTCTAGTCAAATACTTGCAAGTATGCTTGACAGAATTCAACTATGATATCTTATTATTAATCAAGTTTTATTTATAACTAGGAAAGGAAAAATTGGACAAAAAGAAGATCTATGAAATAATGGAAAAAAGATTATATATTGTGCTTTGGAAAAGATTTTTTTTTCTTCTATCGTTAAGTAACTAACCTTAAGCCTGATTCTAAAAAGGGTAAAATGCAAAGAAATATTACTATAAATTGTATGTATTTTTACATATGGCACTCTGGTGGCATAGTCTGTAGGGAGTTGTACTGCTAACTTCAAAGTCACATCTCTTGCATCTGGAATCCTCCCGTATGACTTACCACCTTTGAAAACCACTGGAAGATTAGCTACGAGTGGGTTCCAACTTCACGGCAACCAGACTGAGCTTTAATTTCGAAACAAGACTAAAGGGGCTCCAAAGCCCTAGACTGTAGGAAGTTGTGCTGCCAATTCAATGGCTGCTCATCTACTTGGTTCAAATCTACCAATGGTTCAGATGGAGAAAGACGGGCAGTCTTCAGAAACTTCTGTGATTGAGAGCCTGGGGAAAACTGATGAACGCTCACTATATGTTGGACTCGACTTGACAGGAGTGAGTGTTAGTGAAGTAAGATTATATTCTAGAAAGAAAAAGACATATTTCGCCATGATGACTTCATATCTCAAAGAAATAGTGAAGAGCGAACTTGGGAGGAGGGGTGGGACAGGGAGAAAAATGCAACAATGAATGAGCAGAAATCCAAAATCTCTGTAAATGTTCATTAAAATTATAAAAAAAAACCCCAATGAATATTTCTCTGTTTCTGCAAATATATATCAACATTGGTATTTGTTAATGGCCACAACCAACACAATGCTGGAGTCCTGAATAGTGTGGAACAGCCCTGGAACTGCCAAAAGAACAAAGAGATATGTCTTGGAGAAGGTACAGCCAGAATGTTCCTTGGAGGCAAGGATGGCAAAACTTTGTCTCATACACTTTGGGGACATTTGTGGGAGAGGCTATTCCTTGGAGATTGAAAAGTCAGTTTGAGACTGAGGGAAGTGGCTGAACTCTATAAAATGGGCGTGCTTGCTTTGGTGAGGGTCTATAGAAATGTTTGTTTGGGAGTGATTGTGGAATGAATGATCTCACGGAAGGCCCTTGGATTTAAAAGTCAGTTGTATTTTGAAAGAACATTCTTCTAAATCGTACAGAACTCTTCTGTCAACTTGCCATACTGAGGTAATCTGGGCTTCCTGTGATGCTGAACCTTGTGTCACTGGGTTGTCAAATGCAATAATGGTTGCCCAAGGTGGACAGCATTTGTGAGCTCCCAGTTTAAGACAGATTTGGAAGCAGGAGTGGCATCCACTTCCTAAACCACATGCCTATGTAAACTACGAACTTGGGGAAATGACGATAGAAAGGCTTCACATCTTTTGTTCACAGGGTCGCTAAGAGTCATACTTGACTTGATGGCAATCAACAACAACAACAACAACATTCCTTGGAGAAGGACATCCTGCTTGGAAAGGTGGAGGATTAGAGAAAGAGAGGGAGATCCTCAAGTGACACAGTGACTGAAGCAACTGGCTCAAGCACATCAGAGATTGTGAGGAAGGCACAGGATAGGACAAGGTTCAGATCTGTTATTCACAGGGTTGTTATGAGTCATACTTGATTCAATGACAGCTAACAACAACAACAACAACAACAAAAATGAGCATGTATAGTTGTTATTTAGGTCTCTGTTGTATGAATGCCCCACAACTGATAGTAATTGATACTTCAGTATGATTATTTATAATGTTCCCCCTTATCCCTTTATGAAAGCAGCAATATCCTTAAATGTGTATTTTTATACACTTTTCTGTAGACTTTATTAAAGAGGTCAGGCAGCCTAGTCTACAAGGAGTCCTGCTAACCAAGCTGTCACATCTCTCTGGAGGTTTGAACCCACCAGCAGGCTCTTCACAATAAAGACTGGCAATTTATGTGATTTATAGCCTCTGAAAATCTTATGGAAGATCAACTATGAGTTGGCTGTGATTGAATAGCAATGAGTTGTCTGAGGTTTATAGATGCTATTAGGAAAATGCAAAAAGATAAAACTGTTATGTTTTCTAGCAATGAATGAATCTTTTTTCCCCTACATATTTTATAAAAAATATATTTACTATTTTTTACAGCTTTAAACAAATCCATGGAAGGGTGAGGGAAATCTTGTGTTTTATTTACTATCCATTTGTATTTACTCTGTAATAAATTTGTTATGTTTATTTTAATGAATCAATTGGGTTAGCCATTTGCTTTTTTAATATTAATTTTTAAATATTCAGTATATATTAAGAACCTTCACTTCTGGGCTATCAGAAGGGTTCTGGATACACTTTCCTCATCTATCACTTACCTTCCAGTTTTGTATTATTGTTTAACATATGAAAGCTTTTGGTCTTTCATATTAAATTTTTTTTTCCTTTATGCATTTGTCTATTCTATATGTCATGCTTCCAAATATCGTTTTCCATCTCCAAACTATACAAATGTTGCTGTTGTATACTGCTGAGTTGGAACTGACCCATAGCTCACTTTCCAGTAGGTTTTCAGAGTGGCAATAAACGACACACGAGGAGACTACCTTTCTTCCATAAAGCAGCTTCAGGATTAGAACTGTGTGCTTTTGGGATGGTAGAATGGCTCCTAGGCCGCCAGAGCTCTCTAAGAATGATACAAATATTTATCCATATTTCCTTCTTTTTTTCCTTTTTGTATTAACAGTTTAATTCTCAAACCTGAACTCTACTCCTTATCATCCGTATGATCTTGGGCAAGTTCCGTTTCTTCATTAGTAAAATCAGAATAATTGCCACTATCTTATAGGATTGCCAGGAAGCTTTCATAAGAGCACAAGCACTTCACACAATGCCTTGCAGCATAAATCTAGACTATATTTTAGTTATTATCTATTATTAATATCTCTCCTTAAATATTTAATCTGTTGTAATTCATTTTGATGCAAAGAAGGATGTAATCATCTAATTATTTCTTCCTGAAATAGTTCTCTGTCTTTCCAAAGGCAGGGAGGCAATTGTGAAGCAATCTCATTTCAAAGAAAAGGCACTTGTTCTTAGATTTTTTTTTTTTGAAAGGACTCATTCACTGTTCCTTCTTGAGCTCCTCTAGAGGTCCCACTTTTAAAGTCCCACTGATCAAATAAAACGGTGGTTCACTCACAAGCCTGAGAGAATCAGGGAGGAAGGCAGAGAGAACAAGAGAAGCAGAGAGCATATGCACACGAGCAGGTGTCCTGTGCGCTGTGTGTTAGGAAGGAGAAGTAAGGACTATTTGGATCAGGATAAACTAGCTGCTGTCAGCCAACCCTAACTCTCAGCCTAACTATTTAGAGTAGAACTGTGTTCCACAGGGTTTTCTAGAACTGATTTTTCAAAAGTAGATAGCCAGACTTTTCTTCTGAGCACCCTTTCGGTGTACCTGAGCCTATAAGCTTTCAGTTAGCAGTTATGTGTTTACACGATCCATAGACTTTGGAACCAATGTGCTAACCCATGTTGTCTGAAGGAGGAAAAGTATTTTCAATTCTTTACAAGTATTAACATATGGAAAAACACACAGAAAAAAACTGAAACAAACCCCCCATTGTTATAAAAAGTAAAGCAAAGCAAAGGTTTACACACAGAATTTCCTTGGATGGTTACCAGGGATAGAAAGGGAGGGAGAAGGGAGTAAAAATTAGTAAACAGATATGCTAGATAAAAGGAAAGGGAACACACAGTAAGGGGATGATGAGACATTTCATTTGTTACACTGAGCAATGATAATTAATGTTATAAAACAAAATGTCTCTGAATGATTGAATGCAAAATCAATAAGATTTTTTAAGTTCCAGTCAAATAAAAAGAAAAAGAAACATATTAAAAAAGCTAAGGAAAGTTTAGACAGAATCACCCTTGGATGGTTACCAGGGGTGAGAAAAGAGGAAAGAGGGAATACAAATGAAGATAAACTGGGTAAGGAAAGGGCAATAGACAGTAAGAGGCTGATCACATAATGTAATTAGTTATATAATTTATAAGTTAAGTCAAATATATAGGAATGATCAAATGAAATTGTAATCACAAGAAAGAAACAATATTATCTATTAAACTTGCAAACAAACACAACCCCCAAAATCCAGTGTATGAAACATCGTATCAGTAAAATTGTGAATGGTGACATGCTCTACAGAATTCTCCTTACTTTTCTATTATGGAACTTCTTTAGATGTATGAGCCTCTGGCCAACATTATATATGATCAATTCTGTGGTATGGATGACCTTCAGAGGACTGCTGGTACAGTAAGAAACAGTAGCAGGAAAGGCCACACTGTCCATCAAGCCTAGTACTGGACTGCACAGTTTATATAGCCTCCTGCCTTCTTAATCATCATCAGTTCTCCATGACGTATCATTGATGGCTACTCTACATTGTGAAACAGCAAGAGCATTAAATATTTAAAAAAAAATCTTTATATAGTCTCTTCAGCTGAAACCCAGGTTTATACAAAAGACTGAAGACTTTTTAAATTTTGTTTTGGTTTTATAAACTTAACGGTCTCCTTTTCCAGTGTAGGAAAAAATGACTTACCCCCTGCTTTCTGAAGCACAGGGCCAAAAAAATAAGCAATTGTTTATGCTGGGCGGTGGTGGGAAACAGGGAATGTGAATAGTGCATGAGCAGAACCCATGAATCATAGTACACGAACCTAAATGTTTCCCCATGACAGTTTATATTCTAATAGAATGAAATGCTGTTTGTGTGGGGGAAAGGGCAGCAGCCCATCAGGGAAAGTTCAGAAGTTCTGTGGGAAGCAGGAGGACCTAGAAGTTATTTGTTTCTGACCCAGGCAAACTGAGCAAAGCCACAACATTGCCAGAGCCAAGAGCAGACCCTTTCCAGCAGGACCAATGCCAGGGAGGAGGTGACCACAACTACTGCAAACATAAGCTGCACATGCCTGGCCTAGTGCATTCACAGGACAAGCCTGGCCTCTCTCGCTAATACTCATGACCAGGATACCAATTTCCTCTGTGGCATTTATGATTACACCTCTTAGAACCACATGGACAAGTCTTAACTCTCTGGCATGCCCAAGGCCATCATGTTGCTGGTTTCCACAATACACTGTCAGAACAGCAGAGAGCTCCTGATGGAATTTCGGCAAGCAAAGTTGCAGGCCTGAATCACCCAGCCCTGAGTCACATATGATGCAGATCTCTGAAAAATCAATATCCTTGGGTCTCCATGCTCGTCCCTACAGAGAACGTCCCTACATACACTGTCCCTACAGAGAACAGCAGCAATGCACTCGAGGCCACTCCATGTGTGTGTACTGGGAGCTGGGTAACCAAGGTAACATACTCAAGGTTCTGATACTAAAACACAGGAGAGAAAATAGTGATGAGAAAGGAAGCTGTGTCTATTGTTTGTCTAACAGCTGATTATTGAAGAGATACACAAAATCTGTTACCATCAAGTAGACTTGGACTCCTACCACCTTGCAAGCCAGCGCAGACCATGCCCACAGGGTTTCCAAGGTTGTAGATCTTTATGGCAACAGGCGACCCCTATCTTTCCCCCACAGAACGGCTAGGTAGTTGCTAACAGTCTACTTTCTGGTTACCTGCCAAGCACTTTAATCACCTTGTGTCATAACGACAAGAGTCACGATGAACTCACCCAACTGCTGTCAATTACAAATTACAGGGACTCTGACTGAGTCACTGTATCGAAAGGAATGGCAGACACAGAAGAATTTAAAGAAACAACATGTGAGCAAGAGCCTATGGTGATGAAGGAAGAAGTTCAAGCTGCTTTGAAGGAAACAGCAAAAAATAAGGCCCCAGGAATAGATGGTATACCAATTGACATATTTCAGCTAACAGATGGTGCCCTGGATGTGCTCACCAAGTTGTGTCAAGAAATCTGGAGAACAACCACATGGCCAACTAATTGGAAAAGATCTATATTTGTTCCCATCTCAAAGAAGGGTGACTCAACAGAGTGTGGAAACTATAGAACAACAATCTCATTGATTTCACATGCAAGCAAGAGTATACTGAAGATATCCAAAAATAACTGGAACAACAACACATCAGCAGAGAACTGCCAGAAGTCCAGGCTGGGTTTAGAAGGGGTCGTGGTGCTGGGAATATTGTAGCTAATGTTAGATGGAACTTAGCTGAAAGCAGGGAGTACCAGAGGAATGTCTATCTGTGTTTCATTGACTATGCAACGGCGTTTGACTGTGTGGATCATAACAAACTGTGGCTGACTCTGAGAAGAATGGGAAT
>NW_006399820.1:14112213-14118826 GCF_000299155.1 Elephantulus edwardii | reverse complement strand
GCCCCCTGTGAGCTGGATTGATTCAGTGACTGGGGTAATGGGGATGGGGGTATCAGAGATGGTGCGATTGGCACAGGACAGAGCAGAGTTCAGGGATGTTGTACACAGGGTTGCTATGAGTCGCAAGCGACTAAACGGCACATAACAACAACAACAACAACAGGACAGAGGAGAGCTGCTCCAATGGATTTTTGAGGTTGAAAATCTCAAGAGACACAGACTGCCCATCTGTCTCTTACTGAGGAGCCGGTGGATTTGAACCACTGACCCCTCTTAGCTGGCAGCCTAACAGCCCATCACAAAACACACTGGCGCTGAGTTGAAACCACTCTCAGCTGGTCTTCCAGTGTGGGTTTTTGAGCCTGTAAACTACACAGGCAGAGATGGATTCTTTCTCTTGAGAAGCTGCTGGTGGAACTGAACTACTTTGGGTTGGTACCCTAACAGTGGACATGTCTGGTTGAGAACCGATGAGCTGGAACCCACTTAGAGCTGACCCTCCGGTGGGTTTTCAGAGGCTATAAATCAGAGGTGACTGCCCATCTTTCTCCCACAAATAGATTGTAGATTCAAATCATGAGCCACTGGATTGGCAGCTCAATTCCTTACCACGAAGTCCCCAGAGCTCCCTCAGTGTACTCGGTTCTCAGAAATAGGAAAACAGATGTGAGAGGGCACATCTCATTCTTGTTTTACAATCTGAATTAAGCTGGGATACATATTTAGACCACGAGTTGACACGATCATGTCATTTTCTACAGTAGTGGCACAGGAGAATATCCCAAATGTTAATAATTTTATTATGTCAATATATAATGTCAATCATTTAATCAGTTTAGACAGAGTCTCTGGCTTCCCTTCCTGACCCCATTCTTTTCTCTTCAGAGTTAAAGCAAAGGGGAGAAAAATGATGGGGCTCAATATTTACAATTGAAATTCCTGGGCCTGAACACTGCGGCGGGTGTTTTTCCACCTCCACACAGTGCTGACAGGCAGAGCGATTCTGATGAATCTGGGCTTGGCAGGTGGCTGGACTCCAAATCCGAGCACCTGGACAGCGCAAGCCCAGACAGGTGGCCCTCACATACCTGAAGGGGCACGGGAGGACTCACCTGGATGGGGTTTACGTAAATCCCACACTTCCCAACAGCTTTGGTGTGTTTAAGGGTAGCTCTCAAAAACTGTCATATGTGGTGACTTAAAATCTGACTTAAGTCAAATGATCTCAAACTACAGAGAGTTCAGATTTCAAAACAAAACTGCAAGGGCTTTGAGGCTTGACTTAGTTGCATCACATTGAAGTTTTAGTCCACTTTTGCCATAAAAAGGCCTAATAAATGGAGCCTGCAAAACAAATGGAGCCATGAGGGTAAAGTCGGCTCGCAGGGCTACTTTCCACTGTGGCATCCAAGAGCTATCAGCATTTCAGGCCGTGGAGTCTGGCTTTCACCGTGGCATGGGGTGAGTCACCGGGACAAATGTTTCCATCCAGAGAGACAGCTCAGGGCTGGTCATGAGCCAACAGTGAGCATGGGCTCTTTATTTGCTGCCAGGTAAAGTGGCTGACTCATGAGGAGGGGGTCACAGAACCCCTGCCCTCCACTCTGGAGCCAAGGATGAAAGAAGACAATAAAGACACCCCACCTCCAGGGAATGACTTAGATGCAGGGCCATGAGCAGACTTGGAAGGGTGTTTCCACCCAGAACAACTGCTGAGAAAGTAGATGTGCTTCCTCTCCTGTTCTCTTGAAGACCGGACTGGGACTACCGGCCATAGAGTGTTTCCAACACTACCAGACATGACTGCTCCTTTAAGAAGTGTGTCCTCTGGACTGTGGAGTGGACAGAATTTACAGCACTTGGGTAGGAGGTGGGAGAGTGGTTAAAACAAGCCTAAACCAAACACAGGCATTGAGGAATCTAGAGAGATTTTGACAGGAGAGAGAAGGCTGTTAGTATTATTCCTGGCGAGGGGCCAGCCAAAGCACTCCAAAGTCATTCCTTCACATCGCATCTCTGAGTGAGAGAGAAGAGCCTAGGCTGGAACAGAATTGATAGGTCTCTTTAGCATACATATCCATCAGTTAAAATCCACTTTTACCACCGTATTCAGCATGTGTATCACAGTCTGAAGCTCAGTTTTCTTTTCTGCACAATCGTTTCTACCTGACTGAGTGTATAAGATGATTAAGTCACCCATTGCATGTGAAGGGCTTAGCACAGGGCTGGGTGGCTTGTACTCAGGATGCTGTCTACTGTTGATACTGATATCCACCCCAAGGAGATGGATCCACACAGTGGCTTCAGCAGTGAGCTCTAGTGTGTCAGAGATGATGAGGATGGTACAGGATAGGACAGGGTTCAGGTCAGCTGTTCATAGGTATGTTAAGAGTTGTTCTTGACTCAATGGCACCTAACAACAACAACAACAACAACAACAACAATAACCCTACAAAGGAGTGTGGGTGGGAGAGTATGTTAGAAATTGGGCTGCTAAGTGAAAGATCAGCAGTTCAAATCTTCCAGCTGTTTCACAGGACATAAAACAACTCTCTGATAAAAATCTAGAGTCTTGGACACTCAGGAAAGGGTCGCACTCACACATAATCAGTAGTGGCTTAAATACTCTTAATGAGGCTAATAGCATCTTCCAGTACCAACAAATACTCTAAGGCAATACAAGTTGTGGACAAGGAAAAGAATGTATGGAAGAAAATGGGCTGGGAGGGATAAAGCATAGACAACTGCAAGAAAAGCAACCTGGTGGCACAGTAATTAAGTGCTTAGTTGCCAACACAAAAGCTGAGCAGATTAAACCAGCAGCCAGTCAGAAAGAGAGAGATGTTGCAGTCTGCTGCTTCCAGAAAGATTTGCAGCCTCGGAATCCCCATGGGGCAGTTCATTCCCTCTGTCCCACAAGGTTGCTCAGAGCTGAATTTGACTTTGTGGTCTGCATTGGGTTTTTGTGGGTGTGAAATAAAAGGAAATGACATGCATATAATCTTTTAAAAAACTGGGCTATATTAGCTTTGATAATTTATTTCTGACATCTTTACAGGATAAATGACCCCATCTCCCATTCTCCATTCTCTGGATGGACAGTAGACATCCACTGCACACACAGTCACCCCAGCTGGGAGCCTACGCTCTGGCCACAGACCAGCTGAGTCCTCTTCTCACAAAGGGTCAGTTGTGTTCGCTCCTCCCCTGGCTTATGTCAGCTGCACTCCTTTCTAAATATGCTTTAATTAACAAATTTTTTAAAAGAGGGGCTAATTCTAACAAAATTAAGTTGAATGCTTGGGAATAAATGAAAAGAACTACTGTCAAAGTAAGAATGGGGGAGCCAACTATAAAAGACCGGGGGGAATAATAAGTCTGGAAGGATCCTGCATTCAAATTGCTTAGAAGTCTCTCTTAAAATGATACGCATTGTTTATTATGAATTCCTACTTCACCAATCTTTTCAAAGAGCCAACTACTATAGCTCTTGAGAACTACAGGAAATGCGTCTACACGATTTGACAAATCCCTGGTGGCGTAGTCTGGAGAGTTGGACAGCTAGCCCCAAAATTGTGCTTGTCTGGCGGAACGAATCCACCAGCCGCTCTGAGGGAGAAAGATGAGCAGTCTCGAGCAGTCTCGATTTACAGCCTGGGAAATCTGCTGAAGGGTCAGCTATGAGTCAGAATTGACTCACTGGTAATGAGAGGGAGAACAGCTAACAAATTACTGTGCAAACAGAGCCAGGCTCTTGCTGATTTCCTGATATGCGTAATCTCCCCTCACTTTCACAGGACTTAAAAGTCAAGAGGTGACTGTTACTATCACCCAATTTCACAGTGGAAAAGTGGCAGAGCCAGGAAGTGTAACTTCAAAGACTGCTGCTCTTTTAACTATAAGAAGTTTTCCTTTAATTCACATAGAAGCCACTTGAAGAGCAAAATAGAGAACGAATACCTTGAAACAAACGGATAGTGTAGAAACCCTGCTTAATTAACTGGATTCTATTTTTGTTAATGTTGATTTGCAGACTATAAAGAAAGGCACACAAATGTTTTGTGTCATTAGTAATCTCACTTCGGTTCAGCAATGTGGAGGCGACATCATTTTCACTCTGAGCAATAAAATTGCCCCGTGGGAACAGAATCAAATGTGCCAACTCTACCTGTGGTCTGCTGCCTCTTGGTTAAAATTAGGGTGAGCAGAGCACGAGTCAGAAAAGCAGCATTCTCCCTCCGGCTTTGCTGGGTGTTAGCGGCATCTGAGAGCACAGGACCTCAGCAAATCTGAGCAGCACGCCATATGGCAAGAGCTGTTACATAATTTCTAAGTCAACAGTTTTAAAACCTCTCGGGTCAGTCAGGAAATGTCCAGGCTGATCCCTGGACCTGCCACTCCAGCCTGGCTTTTATTTTTGCTATGAGGATTTGTAGAAAAATAAGGTTATGAAACTATGAAGAAAATGAGAATCCAAGTTACCTGAAGGCACTGATATTTACCAACATGACACATTTTAGACAATGACTTAAGATAGATTGACAAACTGATTCAGTGCAGAGCAGGCCTTAATTGCAATAAAAACTTTACTCTGTTACACAGACATATATTACGACAGCTCCTCAAGGCGTTTGTAGTTGTTATAATAGTTTTCTAATCACTAATCACCTACTTACAGATAGATGGGCATATATGTATACATGCATGTATATATGGGGCTTTGGGAGAAATGAATTTACATAGGAATGCCACATTTTACATGCCTGATTCTGGAGGTTACTTTTTGGGTTTCCTTAGCTTTTATAAAAGTGTAGAGAGCTTGGTGGCTTAATCCATAGGAGGGTGTGTTGCTAACTCAAATGCCAACCTTCTCTGGCAGTTTGAATCTACCTCTCACTTGGAGAAAGAAAGGCATGCAGTCTCCTCCCATGGGATTTACAGCCTTGGAAACCCAGTGGCGGGGCAGCTGTGAGCTGGCATTTACTTCATAATGAGGGAGGACAAGGGTGGCAAATGGTGAAATACACAATGGTTGGCGGTTCTAGTGCCTCTAGAGGTACAGCGGAAGAACAGCCTGGCAATCTACTTCCAAAAGGTCCCAACCCTGAAAATCCACAGAGCAGTGCTAAGCTGCACACAAACTGTCACCATGAATCAGAACTGGCTCAAAGGCAACTAACAACAGCAATGCAAGGGTGTACTGTTTCAAAGACGCAGAATTATCAGCATTATCATGACCACCTATCTGTAACACAATTGCAGGAAGAGAGAATATATTTAAAGTGTAAAATGCCTCAAAGCATTATTAGGTGCAATTCCAATGGCTAAACAAACAAGCCTGTGCTTTGCCTCTGAAAAGTCGCCTGGAACAGCTGTGCAGCCAGCATGAAACGCCTGACTCAGGTTTTACCAGAGCTGGAGGGAATCTGAGATCATTCTAGGCTCTATCTCCTCATTTCACAGATGAGCAGAGACTCATAGATACGGGTTCTTTTGCCCCAATTCTAACAGTCTGTGCCAAAATCCGATCTCATAAATCCCAGTACAATGCATTTTCTTTCTAATGTATTGAAGCTGCTGCTGCTACTGGCACCATCGTCACCACAATCACAATGAGACAAAGAAACATGGGAAGGAAGTGAGTCCTTCTTAAGTACCAAACAAAGCACTCCACATGAACAAAGCATTTGATCCTCAAATCAATTCTGTGAAACAGGACGATTATTATCCGTATTTGACAGACAAGGAAGCAGAACTGACAATATTAAGTAACTCACAAGATTTCAGTCAAAGAGAGAGTGGTGGAGCCAGGATTTGAACCCAGGCGGTCTGATTTAAGAGCCCACACTCTTCAACTACCCCACTGCAGTGCCCTAACACATACTATAAATACATATTTCTAAATAAAAAAAGATAGAGTGGAGGAGGCTCTTGCTATCATTTTAAATAAACAGCAAAATATACTACAAAACTTCGAGCCTTTGCTTCGCTTGCCCTCAATCAATCCCCACTCTTGTCCTTCTTCCCAAGGCCTTTTTCTCTCTCAACCACACACTTACACTCCCCCAATCCAGCTGTGAAAGACGCCTTGAGAGCTGGATTCATTATCAATGATGGCATTATTCATTAAGGATGCTGAATAGGTCAGCTTCAGGAAATAAATGCTTACCCTTCTCCATTTCCTCTATTTCCCATGAGAGAATGAACCCTTTTATCTTAACTTTCCAATTTATGATTAAGGAATTGCAGTTTAGTTTTGTTTTAGGCCTTTATTTTTTTTAATGGAGAGGAAAAAACGGAAATCAAATTAGTTCAGAAACCAACCAATAAATCTACTAGTAACATTTACTAGATAGGTTATTTATATTAGCTAACAAAAAAGAAAACCAAACTTGAGGAAACGGTGAGGGGGGGGATTTCCTAAGGCCGTCATAATATTTATATAACCATGGGCTTTTATAGAGAGAACAAAAATAACTACTTTTTAATTAATTTAATTATAATTTAGTTAAAAAGAAAACTGCCAAAGGGGCCCTTTAGAGTAGTGAGAGAAGATCTTCACCCTGAAACCCACAGCGTCCCTTTTCAGCAGGAAGTAGCTAAGAGAATACGC
>NW_006399820.1:14107136-14112113 GCF_000299155.1 Elephantulus edwardii | reverse complement strand
AAAAAAAGAAAACTTTACCTCTAAATTTCATAAGCACACATTGCTTGGGTAAGCCAAGAGAATCCTGTGGAACATGATACTGAATGTGATAATGTAATCTTAAATTTAGTAAATATCAATTGTCAGCATACTTGAAAAGAATTTTTTTTTTATTGCACCATCTCACTTACTTGAAATATCTAGAATAGGCAAGGATAGAATAGAGACTAAATTTTATTAATTGTCATCAGGAGTAGGTAGGAGGGAGAGGAGTTTGGGGATTCCATAGTTAGGGGGCATTTTTGTTATTGTTGTTGTTGTCTGAGTCCACCACGAGTTATAGCAACCCCAAGAACAAAAGGCCTGAAGCCCTTCCACAATCATTGTCATTTATCAAAGTTCACAGAGTTGCCAGAGGCATACTGTTTAGGATGAGGATGCCACTCCTGCTTCTAAACTGGTCTTAAACTGGGAACTCCCCACTGTCCACCATGGGTAACCATTATGGCATCTGACACCCCAGTGGCACAAGGTTCAGCATCACAGGAAGCCCAGGTGAGCTCACTACAGCACACTGACAGAAGAGTGCTGTACCACTTGGAAGAATGTTCCTCCAAAATATAATAACAATTGATTTTTAAATACAAAGGTCCATCCTGAGGTCTTATTGACTTTAAACATGAGGCTTAAATAAAAAAAGAACCAATATAGTATGTTTTTGTTGTAATGTGCATTGAGGTTCTGTTAAAACAAACAAACAAACAAACAAAAACCCCAAACAAAATCTATTATGAGTCAGACTCACAGCAACCCTTCACCAGGTGACTGAGGCTATAAATCTTTACAGGAAGAGACTGTCTAGCTTTTCCCCCACAGAACAGATTTGAACAACCGACTTTTGATAATACGCAGAACACAACCAGAGTGCCTCTGAGCTTCTGTTAAGGTAATGGAAACATCTGAAAACACACATGAGAATGAAGGACTGCACAAAATGATGAACTTAATTAATGCCACTGAGTTGTACACATGAAGAATGTTGAAATGACAAAATTCTTAGTCACAATTTAAAAATGTTTACTTAATGTCTCTGAAGATTTCTAATGAAGAACTGCAGACATTGTCAGTTTCATGTTTGAATATTTCATTATCCATAATGAAGGGGAGTTCAGGTGGCCTAATGGGTAGAGTTGTGTTGCCAACCCAAAGGCAGGTGGTTTGAATCCATCAGTTGCTTTGTGGGAGAAAGATGGGAATCTCCTCTCCTGTGATTTACAGTCTCTGAAAACTCACTAGAGTTGGCTATGATTCCGTTTTAGCCAAATGGCATATGAATTTTAGATTTGAATATTTAATATGATTATTTCTGAAGAAGAAAAATGTCCTCTGAGTACATGAGTGGTTTGCTATAGAAGGGTAGAATGGCTTCTTTGGGCAATATAAGAAAGCGTGATTCCAGAAGATTTGAAAAAAGAAAAACTATTTTTATTAGTTACTATTGTTACATGCTGTTGAATTGACTGGGATTCATAGTGACCCTATGCATAGCTCTGAATCCAGCCCTATCCTGGGCCAAACTCAGTTCCTTTGACACACCTATCCTCATTACCCCAGTTATTGTTATCAGTTCATCTCATCCAGGGTCTCCCTCTCCTGCACTGTCCATCCACCCTTCCAAACATGATATCCTTCTCCAATGACTGATGCCTCCTGGCAATTTGCCCAAAGCATGTGAGACAGAGCTTCAAGATCCTTGCCTCCAAGGAGCAACTTGGTTTCATTCTCTCCAAGACAGACTTGTTCTCTTGGCGGTCCATGGTATGTTTAATGCTTTACTCTTCTCCAGAACCGCAACTCAAAACCACCAATTCTTCTTCCATCATCCTAGTCATCATCCAAATCTCTGACACACAGCAAACAATTGTGAAGCCCATGTCTAGACTGACACTGTTGCTCTTCAACACTCTGAAGAGGTCTCTGAGAGCAGATTTTCCCTGTGCAATTTGTCTTTTGATTTCTTGGCTGCTGGCGCCAAAGTGTTGATTATGGATCCAAGCAAGCTGAAATTAACAATCTCAATCTTTTCTCCATCTATCATGGTGCTGTCAATAGCCCCAGTGGTGAGAATCTTTGTTTTCTTGATGTTCAGCTTCAATCCATATTGATGACTGCAGTCCTTGACCCCCTGCAGCAAAGGCTTCAAGACCTCTTCAGTTTTGGCCAGCAAGATTGTGTCATCTGCACAACACAAGTTTGTTGATGACTCTTCCTCCAATCCTTATGCTACATACCTCTTCATAAAGTCCAGCCTCCCAAATGATCTGTTCTGCATATAGATTGAAAAGGTAAGGAGATAGGACACATCCCTAATACACTCCTTTCCTGATTTTGAACCATGTGGTGTTTCCTTGCTCTGTTTTGACGACTGCTTCCTGATTTTACAGGAACACAATCAGGTGTTCTGTGGTTCCTTCCCATTCTTCTCAACGTTAGCCACAAATAATAGTATTTATATTTTGTTTTTGTTTTTGCTGAGAATATACACCATTAAGACCTGTAATAATTTGATACTTTTTTTTCAATTTGACAATTTCTAAACACTCAATTTAGTGACACTGAATTAATGGAGCTGTGCAAACACATTAATCATTATTTTAACAATCTCCATCCAGCAGCCTCTATTTTTCACTCTACCAGTTCAAACTTAGTCTACATTATACACTTTCCTACTCTATGCCTCACTCAATGTGAAGGGTGGAGGGACAATGAAGGAGAGGGTGACCCTCGGTGAGAAGGACTCACAGTAACTGGGGCAGTGGTTGGTGTGTCAGAATCAGTGTGACTGGCTCAGGACAGGGCAAACTTCAGAGCTGTTGCACGCAGGGCCATTATGAGTTGCAGGTGACTTGATGATACATAACAACAACAATATAGTTCGTGCCAACGTGCACCTTCCACTGAGACCAATGCTGCTGCTCAGTCCACATCTACGCCTTCATAGAAGGGGACTCTCACGTGGATCATTACCTGTGGAGTGCCTTCGGCACATTATGTTACCTACTTACCTTGCAACGGCCATATAAGTATTCTCATTTAAAAAAAATTATTGAGAAATTGTCCAAGAGAAACAAAGTCATGGTTCTGAGAGTCAGACCTAGGTCTGACTTCAATGTCTATGTGCTGTGCTTGACATCATGCGGCTTCCTCTCCTCTCACCTTCAGCTAAATCCTATGCTAAGTTTAGGAGCTCAGTAAGTACTATCTCCTCTACACCATCCTAGTCAGCTTCACCCCTTCCAGATTTTTCTTTTGGCATTTCTACAGCATACAAACCCTGTGAAATTCAGAGTGCAACCACATATCAAAGTGTTTACTGTTGTTTATTATGCACTTCTTTTGTTCTTCTCAACTTATTTTTGAGTGTCTCAAGGACTTCCTGGACTGCATACACGATAAGGGTTTCAAGAGTTTTTAGGGAATTATGCTGAGATGTCTTGGCTTCCTGGGTCCTTAAGTAGAACAAAGGACAGGCACTGGACTGGGGCACAGAATGGGCAGTGCAGACAGGGAGTGGGGAGGGCCAACTCAGGTTTATTATATGAACCAATGAGTTTCCAACTTATTCTAGTAAGTAATGAGGAATCCTTGAAATATTTGAGAATGGCATGAGGAGAGCTATAGTTCAGAAAGTTGTATCTGGGTGGATTTGAATAATATAAATTGAACAGAGCAAGAGATTGAGTTCTGTAGAACATTTGCACACACATACACATGTACTTTTGTTGTTTTCTTCAATCTAAAAGCACACACCCAGAACAAACACACATAGTGCTAAATAGTCAAGGTGGGTTGTTCCAGACTCTTTAGAACTTACTATTCCAACCCTTGAAGAACCAATCAAGAGACAAATTTGGAGGCAAGAATGATGAGGCTTCATCTCACAAACGTTTAGCCATGTTGCTAGGAGGGTGTATTCCTTGGAGAAGGACATGATGTTGGGAAAGGTGGTGGGTCAGTGAAGGAGAGGAAGACCTTTAACCAGGTGGATTGACACGGTGACTGCTGCAATGGGTTCTGTGTGTCAGGAACTGTGACGATGGCACAGAATAGAACAGGGTTCAGATCTTTTGTTCACACAGTTGCTGTGAGTCATACTCAACTCAATGGTACCTAAAAACAACAACAACAAGGACTACTTGCTCAGTTTCATAAAAATATACAGGAATGATGTTTGGAAAGGTGAGCATTTTTATTCAATATAGGAGTAACTCCTGGTATAAGATTGTACAGTTCTGAAAAAATTATATATCAAGTAATTTTTCAACAAGTTTGCTCTGCAGGGCAAGGAAAATGTGATCATTTTTTAAAAGAACATAATTCCCTATAAACAAATAATTTCACTTTCTCATAAAATCTTTTAAGGTTTGTATTTTTCCCTTCTTTCTTGAAAGCTAAATGGGCTGGATGACATCTAAGTCAACTGGCATAACAGAGTAGTGAGTGACCAGGCCCTTAAAAGCTATGAGTGACCATCTACAATGTAACTACTGTTCTCTTCCCTCCAGGAGCAAAGGAGAATGAAGAACTAAATAGTCCAAATGACTAACAGAATACATGACTCCAAACAGCCTCCGGCATCCTGATAACAGAAGAACTAGATGGTGCCCAGTAACTACTACTGACAATTCTGATCAAGATCACAATAAAAGTCCTGGACAAACTGGGAGAAAAATGTGGAACACAATTCAAAATCACATAAAAGATCAGACATATTGGTCTGAATTCCAAGACGATATTCCTGAGATGTCCTTTAAATCTGAAAAGGAGCTCACTCAGAGAGGTATCTCTTAGCCAAAAAAATAGACAGACATAAAATGAACAATAATGCCATCAACCTGAGGAGAAACACGCCGTTCAGAACAACCAGTTACCCAAAACTAAAAACATAGCACATGCCCCAAAACAAAAGATGGGTGAATGAAAATGAGGAAACCGGGG
>NW_006399820.1:14105527-14106613 GCF_000299155.1 Elephantulus edwardii | reverse complement strand
GGAAGGATCACTGGTGAGATGTGGAAGGAGAGAGAGAAAGAAGAAAATGTTTCCCTGAGGAACAAAAAACTCATAACTGTTGAGTTGTTTCCAACTCATAGCTACCTTTCCATTGGTGTCTAAGGCTAGAAATCCCAACTCAGGAGGCTGTCCACCTTTCCTCCAATAAACTCCTGGTGTGTTTGGACTGCCAGAGAGTGGCAGCCTCGGGGTTAACAGTGCAATTTCTTATGGGCTCCACCAGCGGCGTTTTCCGAAACACATGTTGTTTTAGACAATGTCAGCATAGATGGCTTTGCAAACTCTGTACATGAGCAGGGTTTGGTAACCAAAAGCACCTGTGTTTGGCTTATGGACTGCACATAATGAAAGTCAGTGCAGAGACAAACCAGGACAAAAAAACTCCATCTTCATGAGCTTCACTGCAACCCAAAGGCAGGTGGTATGAACCTAGCAGATGCACCTTGGGGAAAAGACTGGCAGTCTCCTCTTGTGTGATTTATAGTCTGAAACCCACTGCAGGGGCAGCTGGGAGGTGGTTCTCACTCAACAGCACAAGACAACAACTGCATGAGATAATCACAACAGCTGCCATTCATGGCCACTGTGGTTTCTCATTATCACTGATTCTTGGACTACTTCTGAAGGTACTATTACAGACGAAGGACCTGAAACTTAGGTTAAAAACATCGTCCTGGGTATTTCAGCATTAAGTGCCTTGTCTGGCATCTGAAAACAAATTTCAATGGCTTCTAAGACCACATGCAGGAACTGGAAAGAATGAGTACAAGATTCACAGGCAAAAACAAAACTCCAGAAGAGTTCAAGAAAACAGACGTAATGGAAGAAGAGGTCAGAGGCCCAACAGTCAAATACAGTGAAGTAAGCAACTTACCAGCATATTTTGTGGTGTTAGATTCATCCATGGACCAAAAGCAATAATCAAAGGCAAATACCTGGATTTAAAAAAGAAAAATACCCAAATATTAAAATTTAATTAAAAAAAAATGAATTACATTTACAGGAGTATGTTTGACTAAGGAAAAGTTATTGACAAAAGTGAGAAGGATGTCTGCTTTAAAATCC
>NW_006399820.1:14085437-14102149 GCF_000299155.1 Elephantulus edwardii | reverse complement strand
GGAAGGCATGGGCTTGGTGACAGGAAAGGAACATATGATTACGTATTATTTTCACGACTAAAGTCCAGAATGAGAGCTGCATGGTGGAGTGGACAGGGGGCGGGGTGGACTGTATAATAATGAAATGGGTTTTATTTATTTATTTTTTTTAATTTTCAAAAAGAAAAGAACAACTGTGAGAGGGGTGGGCAGGAAGGAAAATGTACAACAATGAATGAAGGGAAATAAAAAAATCTCTCTAAACTTTCATTAAAATTTCAATTAAAAATTTACTGTTTGGGGCTTTGGTAACTTTTGAGTTTATTTTGGATTAAATGTAAGGGTGCTTTTCTGCATCCCTTTCAGTTGAACATGAAAATGGCTACAGAATTGAGATAACAAGGCATCACAACTAGTGTTTTGTTTCCTAAAAGATGTATTTAGTGAGGGAACAAAACAACATCTCTCCACACTCCCCAGTTCCATTATCTCTTGGACATATCTAGCTGGATTCTCCGTGGCTTCTCAAGTTCTGCATGTGAAATGATCAGCTTTCATTTAAACTAGCTTTCCATGATGTTACTGTTTCTAGCATCATCGAAACTCATGACTCCTCATACTGGACACCTTCCCTTCTCCTGTTTCAGCCTCCAATCTCTGGCCAAGTACTGCTAACAAATCAATAATGTATTCTTGCAGGCACTTGTGTTCTGTACAGTCAGTAAATGCTACTAAGAATTGCTACTGCTGATAGTTTCTAAAAACTTCCATCTAACCACTGTTCTCCCAGCATGTTAGCAATACTTTTGCTCAAATTATTTTTAGCAAATACATAGCAAAAGCAAATGCATAGAGCAATGCTCCCTATGGTGTGTTCCAAGGAACAGTACTTTCATGAGAGAGTACTTTCATGAATAAAATATTAAAGCATTTTGAAAATAGTATACACATCCCATGAGATACTACATGCATACTACATATTTTTCATTTTCTTTTAAAAAGTTTTTATTGTAATTCCAATGAAGGTTTACAAAACAAACTTGCTTTTTCCATTTCATCACTGATACACATTTTGTTTTACAACATTCACTACACGCCTACAATGAACTTATAGTTCCTGTCTGTAATTCTTATTTTCATTAATTCATCTATCTTACCCTTTCCTGTCTTCAGGACTTTATCTCTGGGCAAATTCAATTCTGCCCTTTGAACCTTATGTAGTTTGTTATTCCAAGGAGTGAACACCATACTGGTGTTACTGGTCATGTTATAGGTCTGTCTATTGTTTGAAGAAACTATACTTCATATGCTCTCAGCTTGTTGTCAGAAGGGTCAGTCTTTGGAAAGAGACCATCATGCATTGGAAAGGCAGTGGGTCAGAGAAAGAGACGAAGACCTTCAATAATATGGACTGACACAGTGAATGTAACAATAGCCTCAAACATATGAGAGACTGTGGGGATGGTGCAGGATAGGGCAGCATCCAGGTCTGTGGTTCACAGCAGGGTCTTGATGGATCATAGTTAACACAAAGGTACCTAACAAAAGCAAGAACACTGCTTGTCTCAAAGTTCAGCCAGAGAAGCGAACAGCTCCACATCTGAAAGGTGACCAAATGCCAGAATCTCAAGGGTTCCACCATTCTCTATCAAACCAGCAGGTCTGGCTGTCTTTCTGGTTTTTTCTGTATTTTGTTCTGTATTTCCCCCAACTCTATCCAGGGCCTTCTACTGTGATCCCTTTTATAGGAGTGGTAGCTGGGTACCACCTAGTTCTTCTGGTGTCGGGACTGTGAAAGTTCGAGTTTGCTGTGCCCTTTAATTTCTTCTGTACATCCTTGCTTTTCTTTCCTCTTTTTTGTCCTGTACAGAATCTTAGATGGCTGAACAAAAGCTTTTAAGATCTTAGGGACTATTCTGTGAAATAAAATACAGAACATTGGCTTTGTGGACTAAATTATGCCAACTGCCCCTGATGGCCCTGAAGACTATGGTCCCCAGGCCCTAGAACCAGTAACTCATTACTTTAGGGTATTTGATTACGATTAAGACGCTTATAAAGCATTGCCATTTGTTGGCTCTACATGTGAATGTATTTATAGGGACAGAGGAGAACGATCCCAAAGAATCTCTGAGGCTTTTCAAAGGCATATCTCATCTTTCTTCTTCAGAGTGGCTGGTGGATTTGAATCATTGATCTTTTGGTTAACAGTCAAATGCCTTATGTACAGGGTTCCTCAGAGTTCCTTGACTATGCTTATGGTGCCAACATTAAAAAAATGGAATAATGAGGGAAAAAAAGACAGTAATAATAATAAATATACCAAATAATAAAAATAATCAGTGGAAATAAGGCAGTTTGAATCCATCATCTGCTCTTCCAGAGAAAGATGAATCTCCTCCCATGAAATTTACTGCTTCTGAAAACTCACTAAAGGGTCAACTTAGTTCCTATGTATTTGAGTGTACATAAAAACTACAACAGCAACAACATATATTTTAATCTTGACTATCTTGTTGTTGTTATGTGGCTTGTGACTCATAGTGACCCTATGTACAATAGCTCTGAACCCTGTTCTGTCCTGAGCCAATCTCAACCATCTCTGACACACCTACCCCATCTCATCCAGAACCTTCCTCTCATGTGCCATCATCCCTCCACCCTTCCAAACATGATGTCCTTCTCCAAAGACTGGCCTCTCCTGGCAATGTGCCCAAAGTATGTGAGATGGAGCTTCAAAATCCTTGCCTCCAAGGAACACTCTGGTGTCACCCTCTCCAGGACAGAGACTCTGATGGGATAGAGGATAACTGGCCCTAAAGGGCTTCAGAGGCTTTTTGGAGTCTGATCCCTTCATTTTTCTTCTTCAGAGTGGCTGGTGGATTTGAATTGCCAATCTTCTGGTTAACCATGAAATTCCTTAATCAGAGTGCCATCAGAGTTTCTTGGCTATGTCTATGTTTTCAGCATTTCAAAAACGTAGTCTATCAGAGAAGATAAGACACATACACAAATCACATACACAGTTAAACATAAAGTAGAATAAATGGGATAGCAGAAATTGCTAAGAGTCAGGAACACCACTGCCACGACACTATCCTATTTTTCTACATTAAGCTTAAGTGTGTATATGAGCTGAGTATTCATATTATCTTCACTGACAGTCTAAGTTCCTTGAAGGCTGGAACCATATCTAATTAACCTTTGTATTCTGCACTGTTCAGAATAGTTGCTTTATAACTACTTATTAAATAGTTAAAAGCATTGACACTTCACAGGGCGTTAGGTACTTTCTATATAATAAAAGTTTAAGTTCTTTAGAAAGTTGGGAATAGAAATATACTTGATCAGCAATCCCACTATAAGGTGTACAGAGCAAAGAAATAATAGCTGTGACAGAAACAGATAAAGGTACAGTCATGTTCATTGCAGCACTATTTACAATAGTAAAGAGATGGAAATAACCAAAGTGTCCATCAATGGACAAAGAGATTACAGTACATTAACACAATGAAGTATTATGCAACACTGAAAACTGATAGGAGAAATCATGAGGCTCTGCACAACAATGAATCTGGAGAAAATTATGCTCAGTGACATAAGTCAGCCACAAAAGGACAATTATAAGGCCATTATTAAAAGCTAAGGAAAGGTTTACATAAAGATAGAATCATTTTTGATTAGTTACCAGGGATGAGCAGGAAGGAGAAGAGAGTAAAAACTAATAAAGAGCTATGTTGAGTGAATGTAAAGGCAATATACAAAACTGGGTAGATAGATGTTGTAATTAAGTAATTACATTAATTAATTGTAATCAATGTTATAAAAGAAAATGAGTATGAATGAGTGAATGAAAAACCACTATGATTTGTAAACTTTCACACAAATAAAAATATTTTTTGAAGAAAGTTTTAACAAAAGTTTAAGCAAGGATGGAAAAACTTCATCCACACACTTTGGACATGTTATAAAGTAGGGACCAATCCCTGGAGAAGGACATAATTCATAGTGAAGTTCATGGTCAGTAGTTAAGGAGAAAATCTTAATGAGATGGATGGACAAAGTGACTCTCATGATGGGATCAAACACAGCAATGACTGTGAGCACAGTGCAGCCTCAGATAGTGTTTCACTCTGGTGAAAAGCAGTTTGTGATGAGTTGGACACAACTCAAGAGCAACTAACAACAAGGCTCTTCCAAGGACTCAAGAGACCACACACAGGCCTGAGCTCGTTAGGGTTCCTCCCTCTGGGTAAAACTCCCTCTTGGTAGAACTGAATGAACTTCAATTCTTCTGAGAGATGAAGACCTATGTTGTTTTCAAACATTTCAAACACACACTAAACAGCCTCTTCTAACGTTGTACATTCTTATGGCACTTTCCTTTTCTTGTCACATAAATCAAGTCCATCTTTATGCTGAACAGATCATTTGGGAAGCTGGGCTCTATGAGGAAAAATGTGACATCAGGACTGGAGGAAGACTCATCAACACCTGTGTTATGCAGATGACACAACTTTGTTTGCTGGAAATGAGGAGGACCTGAAGAGCTTGCTGTGGGTCAAGGATTGTAATCTTCAATATGAACTGAAGCTGAACATCAAGAAAACAAAGATTCTCACCACTGGGCCAATTGGCAGATGGAGAAGAAATGGAGATTGTTAACAATTACAGCTTGTTCAGCTCCACAATCAACACTCTTGGCAACAGCAGCCAGGAAATAAAAAGCTGAATGGCACTGGGAAAATCCACTGTAAGGGACCTCTCCAGAGCACTGAGAAGCAACAATGTCAGTCTAGAGACTAAGGTGCACCTGATCCAGGCCATAGTCTTCATAAATGCTTGCTATCATCAGAGAGTTAGACAATGACTAAAGATGACAGAAGAGGAATCAGTGCCTGAGTTGTGGTGCTAGAGAAGAATATTGAACATACTATGCACCACCAAGAGAACTAACCAGTCTGTCATGGAGAGGGTGAAACCAAGTTTGTCCTTGGAGGCAAGGATTTTGAAGCGCTGTCTCACTTACTTTGGGCACATGGCCAGGAGGGACTGGTTCTTGGAAAAGGACATTATGCTTGGAAGCGTGGAGGGACAGCACAGGAGAGAAAGACCCCAGATGAGAAGGCTTGATACAGTAACTGGGACAACAGGGATTGGTGTGTCTGAGTCAGTGAGACTGGCTCAGGACAGGGCAGGCTTCAGATCTTTTTTTCATAGGGTCATTATGAGTCACAGGCAACCAGACAGCACACAAGGACAACATCAAATCAAGTCAGCTGACATTACATGGTCAGCAGACGCTACGTTCCACCTTTTTAACTTATCTTACATTACTTTCCTCTAGAAGCATCAAGAATTCCTCTGTATAGAATGGATTAATCACCATTTCCTACAAATTACTTATGTTTACCTCAAGCTGAGTGTTAGCAGTCTGCTGTCTCAAATACAAGATAAGAAAACTGGAGATTTCCATTTAGTTATCCTACTCCAAGAAATCCACCCCAAATTTGAGGGTATAACTGCTAGTAAGAATAATTTTCAAATAATTATCAACTTCTACTTTTAACAGTTAATAAAATTATTTTGCTACTAGCAATATAGATAAGAATGTTGAAAGTATTTTGCTTCCCCTAAAATTCAAGTGTGTGTTAAAATCCTGGGGAGGAAGACGGAGTTGTGACAGTACCAGTGGCCAGCCACTGTTCTCTGCCTGCCAAAACACCAGCCTCTCCCTCAACTGAATTAGCTTTCGAATCTCAAAAACCTGTGATTATTGCCATTTTAGAACGACAATTCTTCAATCCAGTCAGGAAGCTCAGTTTTTTACTAATTATTTGCCAATAAGAAAGCTGAAGCCAAGAAAGCTGAGCCTGTTCTCTAAATTTCAAAGAAAGTGAACAGAAAACATCTGCTCTAAACTGCTCCCCACTGATTTCCATTTATTCTATATTGTGTTTCCCTCTACTCAATGTTCATTATCTGTTTATTATTCACTTCTTCTCCCTGGTAGCCATACTAGAATGGTTCTACCTATGTGTAAATTTTTCTTTTGCTTTTGTTAATAATGGTCTTATATAATATTTGTCCATTTTTGACAGATTGCTTTCTCAGTATAAAGTCCTCTAGAATCATCCATTTCACGCAAGGTTTTATGAATTCTTCATTGCTTTGCAATGATGCACAGCACTTCATCGCATAAATATATCACTGTTTTGCTGCCTATGAAGATTTTTAAAATCTCCCTGGGCATGATCAATAAAATTCTGCTTTGTGGTTTATGAGGTACTAGTTCACTTATGGCCTTGCTTTATACCTCAGTTGTGTGAGTCTTATTTCTAACTGTAAAGGCTGAGCTTCTTTGGGGTACCGTAGGTCTCACACACCTCCACACCTAGTATGGAGCACCCACATACGCAACATTTTTTTTCCAATTAGTAAACATATTACCTGTGGGGAAAGTTAGCAGCCAAATGATGGAATGGGTATGAGAAATGCTATGAATAAGAAGCTCAAGTTGAAGGATATATTACTTTTAGATGCATGTTTTGGAAAAATTTCATTTCAATGTTAAACTCAAAAGGTTTGGTTACAACACTGGGAACTAGGATTCCTTCAATATTGTCTCTCCAAGATACAGGTGGGTAAACAAGCATGGTCACATTGTGTATAGTTTGTACTGCATGCCAAAGTGAGAAAAAGTATTTATCTGAGAATCGCTCAATTATCCATTACAGCTGTTATAAAAGCAGTTGTAAGGATATTTTAAATGACTTCTCTGTCTTAAGTAGTCTAGTTTTCCCCCTTCAAATCTTGTTACTATTATAAACAAACTACTTACCAAGTATGATGCTTCTTTTTTTCATGGAAAAAATGTAATTTGTTATGGAGAAATAAAAGACTTGTTACAAAAGGGGTACAAGAGAACCTGAGTAACTACACTTTTCCAAGGTCTTATACAGATGTTTTGATTTAAAAAAAAATTCATTGATTTTTTTTAAAGGATAATTCTTTTATTGCCAGAAAATTACCAGAAATACAAACTGGGATTAGAAGAGGCCGTGGCACTGAGGAAATCATTGCTAATGTCAGATGGATCTTGGCTCAAAGCAGAGACTACCAGAGAAATGTCTGTGTTTCATTGACTATACAAAGGCATTTGACTAACTATCACAACAAACTGTGGCGAACCTTGGGGAGAATGAGAATCTCAGAACACCTGATTGTACTCATATGAAACCTATACTTGGACCTGGAGGCAGTCGTCAGAAAAGGGCAAGGCAACAATGCATGGTTCAAAATCAGAAAAGGAGTGTGTCAGGGTTGTGTTTTGTCTGCTTACCTTTTCAATCTATGTGCAGAACTGATAATTTGAAAGACTGGACTTTAAAAGAAGGAATGTGGCATCAGGATTGGAGGAAGAGCCCCACTATTGGCCAGGATTTTATTCAGGATTTTTGCATCTATGTTCATAAGAGATATTGGCCGACAGTTTTCTATTTTGGTGGTGTCTTTATCTGGTTTTGGTATCAAGGATATGTTTGCGTCATAGAATGAGTCTGAGAGAATTCCATCTTTTTCTATTTTCTGAAATAGTTTATGTAGAATTGGTGACAGTTCTCTGAATATTTGATAAAATTCACTTGTAAAACCATCTGGTCCAGGGCTTTTTTTTTTTTTTGGCTGGAAGTTGTTTTATTATCTTTTCAGTTTCTTCTTTTTAATGGGTCTGTTCAGGTGCTCAATTTCGGGTTTGTTTCAATTTAGGTAGGTTAAAATGTTCTAAGTATTTGTCCATTTCTTCTAGGTTTACATATTTGTTTGGGTATAGTTTTTCCATAATATTCTATTGTTAACCTTTTTATTTTAGTTGGTTCCATTGTGACATTGCCTGTTTCATCCCTTATTGGGATTATTTGTGTCTCTTCCTTCTTTTCTTAGTTTTGCTAGTGGTTTGTCAATTTTATTGACCTTTTTGAAGAAACAACTTGTGGTTTTCCTTATGGTTTCAATGGCTTTTCTGTTTTCTATTTAATTTATTTCTGCCTGAAATTTTATCATTTCAGTTTTTTTAGAGGGTGTCAGTTTTCTTGCTGTTCAACTCCTGCATTATGGAGATGATACAACCTGCTGAAACTGAAGAGGACCAGAAGCATTTGCTGCAGAAGGTTAAGGACTGTAATCTGCAATACGGACTGAATCTCAACATGAAGAAAACAAAGATTCTCACCACTGAGCTAACTGACAATTTCAAGTGCTCAGTTCTACAATCAACACTCTTGGCACCAGCAGCCAGGAAAACAAAAGATGAACAGCATAAGGAAAATCTGCTCTCAGGGACCTCTCCAGAGTGCTGGAGAGCAAGGATGTCAGTCTGGAGACTAAGGTGTGCTGATCCAGGCCATAGTCTTTGCAATTATTTGCTACGCATCAGAAAACTGGACAATGACTAAGGATGACAGAAGAAGAACTGATGCCTTTGAGTTGTGGTGCTGGAGGAGTATAGGACATACCATCGACTGTCAAGGGAACTGGAGAGGGTGAAACCAAGCACCTCAATGGAGGCAAGGGTTTTGAGACTCCATCGCACACACTTTGGGCACGTAGCCAGGAGGAATCAGTCTTTGGAAAAGGCTATCATGCTTGGAAGGGTGGAGGAACAATGCAGAAGAGGAAGACCCTGGATAAGATGGACTGACACAGTACGGGGAGTTATGAGGGTAGATGTATCAGAGACACTGACATCAGCTTAGGGTTCAGAGCTAGTGTACATAGGGTTGCTATGAATCACAGTTGATTTGACAGCACATAAAAACAACACCAACTTCACAGAAATAGACTACTTTAAAAATAAAAGAGAAAAAGAAAAAAATTTCCCCTAAAGCAACACATTATACACAGAAATGTGTTATTTGAGACGTTTGCTAACATTTCATTAGAATTCTCAAATGCTTATAGCATCTGCTTATTATGAAGTCACAAATATATCTGTTGAAGTGTGGGAGATGAGGAACTTTTTAATGCAAACGATCAAGTTAAAAAAAATCAAGTATGAAAACAAGCACTCATTTTGGATTTCATCAATATATACTAACACTATGAGGCATTTTTTCATAAAGGCAGGCATGCCTTTCCAAGAGCCTTCAGTTGCTAAAAGAGCCCAAAGCAAGGATGTTCTCTAGTGGTTTCTATACTCCAAAAGCCATTGTTTCCACTGTTTTCCACAAAATCTGACCCCACCTTCTCAGAATCCCACTCCTTCCTCTTAGTTTGAAACTTGTAAAACTCTTACCAGCATTTTAATTCCCTGCAGCTTGCTACACACATCTGCTCTGCCTTCACCGCTCTCTTGAAAAATGTGAGCTTTGCATTTTGGGGAACCACAGAACAGCTAGTAAAGTTATTACAAGCGGTTTTTAATAAGGCGAATGTGTTGAGTGATATATATTCTGAAGCAGTGGAGTTCTGAGACCTGTGAGCAGGAGGGAGAGTAAACCTGAACTCTCATCTCTCAGCTAGAATCCCTGTAGAAATGAATTTACACTTAAGCCAAGATGAAGAAACACCTAGCTTCCTAAAAGAATCAGAACCCATTACCATTCTAAGAAATGTGATTTGTAATCATTTTCCTGATCCACAGATTACGAATGAAGATACTTCAATATCATTACTTGTGTATCCTTTAATTTATTCGTCTTACTTACGTCCTTTTACTAATATTTCCTCCACATAAAATAGGTTTAATCCAGAAAGCAATCAAGAAATTGGCCATTTGCCAATCTTCCCATTTCAGTGGCTGTAGAGAACTCAAATATGTGGCAGGCAAGTTTTCTGCCCTGTGCTTGCTTATAAATGAAATTAAAAGACAAACTATTGAACAATTATTCCTGAGAATAATTTTTATTGTCAAGAATTTTTATAGCATTTACACTGCTTTGATGCAGTCTGTAGAGAACTCGGTTAACCCAAAGACGATAGATACTTCTCTACAGTACAAATCCATCAATCTTCAAATCTACCAGCAGATCCTTCAGAGAGAGATGGGTTATCTCCTCGTATGCAATTAACAGCCTTCCAAAAGCCCCCTGAATCAGGTATGAAATGACTGAGACTTGAAGGCACTGACCTTTTGAGACACTGCCTTCTCAGGCACAAGGTAATTAATATTTATTATGTCATGTCAGTTCATTCTTAAGCAAAGAATTTTTTTTTAACATATATGGAGCTCTGGCGGCCTAGTGGCAATCCCAAAGGCACATGGTTTGAGGCTGCCAGAGGCTCTGCCGGAGAAGGATGGGCAATCTTCTCCCATGAAATTAACTGCTTCTGAAAACCCAGTGGAGGGTCAGCTATGGGTTGATTCCGACTTTACAGCACACAACAATATCTATCTATCTATCTATCTATCTATCTATCTATCTATCTATCTATCTATCAGATTTTTCCACAAATTAAATCCCAATCTACTCCTTTTGAAGCACAGGAGCAGGCAACAGTTTGTTCTGTTACACATAAGGTTACCATGAGCAGAAGGAACTGACTGTGGCAAGTAACAATCAACAGAAATGTAGTTTCAAACGTTACTCTCTTTTGAGATCTTTCTGAAGGAGGAGGGAGCTCTGCTGGCCTAGTGGGTAAGGAGCTGCACTGCCAACCCAAAGATAAGCAGTTCTTATCCACCAGCTGCTCTGAGGGAGAAAGATGGATAACTTTCTCTTTTTTATTTACAGCCTGTGAAAATCTCTGGAGGGTCAGCTATGAGTTGGTTCTGAATCAAGAGCATAACAACAACAGCAGCAGCAGCAACTGCTTACTGGTCTGAACTTCACACCTACCTAAACTGGACCCTGTCTTTGTGTCTGTGTTTAAGCAAAAACTCACTGCTGTTGAACTGATTTTAAATCATGATGCCCATCTTTTAGTTTTCCAAGAGTGCTTATCTTTCTGCTGAAGAGTGTGTGGTGGATTCAAATTGCCTACCTTTTCAATAACAGCTTAACACATAACAAACTCTGATGCCACATATTGGTATGTTGGTGTAAGATGGCAACTGGGCGGCTCTGACAATCATTACCAGTAAAAGCCTGCCCATCTTTCTCCCTCAGAGCACCTGGTGGATTTGAACCACTGCAGATAAAGCCTTTTTTTAACCCAAAAGGCTAAGTGATCAGGACGAGCTTTCTAACTACCACGTGGAGAGCAGATATTTGTGTCAAGCACCAGGACGTTGTGATGTCTTGTCACATTGATTCTGAGTCAGTGTGATCTGTTGCATTTCTTTTCGTAAGTATCACTGAGTAAATATTTACAGTTGTAAGTTTTTACTGAATTAAGTGGAGAAAGAAAAGTGAACAGGTGCAAACAGTCCATGGTGTATGACAGGTGACATTGGTACAGGGTTAATTCTTTGTCAGAAGCAACAGCACAAATCCATGAGGTTCCCCAGTATAAAAGGAGTACTGAAGGGCTGGGGATCCCCTCTCTGTGGACTCTGTTCTTGCCGCATGAAGGAATGTGTCTCCACTTATTCTCCACACTCTTCTTCCTCTCTTTATACAATCAGTCTTCTGTTCATTTCTGCTCTCCCAGCTGCATCAACAGCCTGTCTTAGACACAATTTGCTTGGAAAATTCAGCAGGTGAGATCTCTCTACAAACACCCAGATTTCTGGTTTTAAAAATACTGGCTTGCTAAAAAAAAAAAAAAATACTGGCTTGCTGGTGTCTTGTTTTGTGGTTACGCTCCAACTGTGTCATTTGAAAGACAATTAATACGATAGATATATGCCAATATGTGCACATTTAACCATACTTATGAGCTTTGAACCAGATAAAACAAATAGTATTATGGTATTTCAAGTCTAAATTTTCCTTTTTCAATGTCAAGGAACAATATTTCTCCCACGCTCCACCATTTCATCTTTTCTCCTAATGTCAGAGATAGGAAGAGGCATTTTTTAAGAAAAATAAACTACCAAGTTTTATTATCTTAGAGGAGCTAGAAAAAATTTGAAAGGAAATATAACAGAGAGTTGATGTAATGTTAGCCTAAAATTTGGCTTTTTTAAAGCCATTACAGTTAGCCCCCTCTGGTCTCCAGCTAATTTAACTGCAGACACATGGTCTTGCAAATCATCAACAGGTGTGGGACTAGGATAAGAGAAAGAGTGTGTTTACACACAAAGAGCAGCAAAACTTTAGATGAGCAAGACTTGTAGCTGCAAGACTTGAGGGAGACTGAAGGAGACCCTGACAATGGTGTTGGAGAGACTGTGGCATTGCTGTAGAGAAACTGTGGCAAGCTGTGGCCACAGGAGTCCTGAGATAAACGCCACAGCTGAAAGTATTTGCTGTTCTTGCCAACAGTTGAAGGAAAAGTTGACTTATAATTTATGAGATGCTTGTTTGCTTGAAGGCAAACCTTGTTGGATGATTTGGATTTGATTGCTGAATTAGTGCCTGGATAAATGGAGAAGTAGTGCCTTGGAACTTAGGCTAAAATTTGCACTTGTTTTGGGTGATATTCTGTGCTTCCCCCACTCTCCAACTTACTTCCCTAATAAACCCGTTGTAGGTACCGTAACTGTGGGTCTGTGGGTCAGCAATGAATAAATGAACCTCTTGCTGTTGATGTGGCTCTAGAGGCACCATGGGGCTGGGCTATGTGCTCTTTATCTGCTTTCTCCTCTGGGGCAGTGAGGGGCTGTTGCTATTCTTACTCCCTCTGGCCCTTTCAGAGATACGCTCATGGTCCTGTGCCACCTTGTGCCGTTTTCTCCTATTGAGACAGCCTGTCTGATCACTGGAACTGTCTGGACTGGTACTGTCTGCAAAAACAGTACATAGCCAAGATTCAATCCAGCTCACACGAGAGCACTTCTGTGACAGGGCACCAAAGAACCCCCATCAAATGATGTCCTTCTAGTTTCTATCAACAATGGCTGCCTTTCCATTCAGAAGTTTGTTCAGAAATTGCTGTCTTTTAGTAATGTAATTAATAATTTTCCTTTATAGTGGTTGTCTATTGTTGTTATGTGCTGTCAACTCAGACCCAATCTATAGAGGGATGTTCAGAGATAGTAAATAACAAGGGAGGTGATTGCCTTTACTCCTCCTGTGGAACAACTGGTAGATTCAAATTGCATGCCTTTGAGATAGCAGCACAGCTTCTTACCACTAGGCCACCAGAGCTCCCTATGTTGTTGCTTTTATGTGCTGTCGAGTTGCTTGTGACTCATAACGACACTATGTACAGTAGCTCTGAAACTTTTCCTATCCTGAGCCAGTCTCACTGTCTCCAATACAACTTCCTCCATTACCCAGTTACTGTGTCAATTCATCTCATCCAGGGTATTCCTCTCCTGTATTGTCCCTCCACCCTTGCATGATGTACTTCTCCAAGAAATGGCCCTTCTTGGAAACATGCCCAAAATATGTGAGATGGAGCTTCAAAATCCTAGCCTTCAAGGAGCAGCTTGGTTTCATCACCCTCTCTAGGACAGACCTATTTGTTTTCTTGGTGGTCCATGGTATGTTCAATACTCTTCTCCAGCACCATAATTTGAAGGCATAGATTCTTCTGTCACCCTTAGTCATTGCCCAACTCTGATGCATAGGAAGTTACTGAGAAGACCATAACCTTGATTAGACACATCTTTGTCTCTAGACTGACATTGTTCTTCTTCAGTATTCTAGAGAGAGCACCCTGACAACAGAGTTCTCCAAAACAACTTGTGTTTTGATTTCCTGAGTGCTGGGGCAAGAGTACTGATTGTGGATCTGAGCAGACTGATACTGTTAACAAGCTCAATCTCTTATCCATCTATTATAATGCTGCCAATTGACCCAGTGGTGAGAATCTTTGTTTTCTTGATGTTGAGATGCATATTGAACATTGCAGTCTTTGACCTTCTGCAGCAAACACTTCAGGTAGGTACCATCACATTGATTCTGACTCACAGCGATCCTATATACAACAGAATAAAACCCTGCCCCATCCTCACAAATGCTGCTGCATTGACTTGACTACTGTAGCCACTGTGTCAATCCACATTGTTGAGGGTCTTCTCTATAGTTCTCCTTTGCCAAGTATAATGTCTTCTCTAGGAGCCAGCCCTTTCTGATAACATTTCCAAAGTAAATGAGATGAAGTCTTGACGTTCTCTGAAAAATATTTTGTTGCACTTGACCCAGGACAGATGTTTGGTGTTTTTTGGTTTTTTTGTTGTTGTTGTTTTTCAGTCCACAGTCAATATTCTTCAGCAGTACCACAATTCAAACGTATATAGATGCATGCTCCACAATGTCTTGGATTAAACAGTCAATGCTGCCTGTCTGTAGAGATGTCAAAGCATCTTAAAGATTCAATGTAAAGCAACATCTGTTATATATATCTACAAGGACTACGGCATTGTCTGACACCAGGAAACTTAATCTGATGTGGGAAATGACTCTACTGTGCACTGCAGTGAAATTTCTGAGGTAGTAAGAAGATATCTCTTCAAAGAACTAATACATTTTTTCCTTTTTAATTTTGGTTCAGTTGAAAGTTTACACATCAAATTAGTTTTCCATTCAACAAATTTATACACAGTTTTGATTCTCTGAAGATGAGCTTCCGCCCCACTTCCTCCCTGGGTTTCTCATTCTTTACAATCCTCTTGCCTTTTTCACCTCTGTTTGGGGGAAAGTGCTGTTCTTTCCGCCTCCTGAGGTTTATTACCATGAAGAGTACATTCCTAACAGGCATGACTATTTAAGCTATAAGCTTGTTTGCTGCTTTGTTACAAGGTGATTCCCAGGGGTGAGTTCAGTTCCAGATCTGAAGGGTGGGTAAGGGCACAGTGTCACAGGTCACCCTAGTCTATCAGAGCAGTAAGTCTGGTCTTTTTTACAACTCTGAATTTTGTTCCACCTTTTCCTCAGATCCTGTCTAGGACTTTCTTTAGTTCAAGGAGAATAATCAGCAGCAGTACCAGAAAGCATCTAGTTCTTCTGGCCTTAGGTTCTGATCCAAGTGGTCTCTCAGATCTTTGGACAAACTGCTTTCTTGAGTCTTTGCCTTTCAATAACTGCACTTTATGAGACACGTGCTAGCTTTTAAGGTTGTAGGTGCTTCCTGACCACAGTACACTATAGAGTATTGTTACTTTGACTATGTGAATTATGCTATGCTAGTTTTCTCTGTTGTCCTCTGAAACTATGGTCCTAGGTCCTCAAATCAAATAATGGATTTGCTCAAGTTTTTCTGCTTATTATAAAAAGTTGCAAAATTTCACTCTGTTTGCTTTCTATACGATGTTGCTATGTGCTTGCTGTAAAGTTCAACTCTAACTCTAATTCATTGCTGTCTAGTTGGAACGGATTCATAGCTGATCCCCCAGCAGGTTTTCAGAGAGTATAAATTGCAAAGGAGGAGACTACCCATCTTTCTCCTGAGAAGCAGCAGGATGATTTGAACAGTCTGCCTTTGAGCTGGCAGCACAACTCTACCCACTAGGCCACCAGAGTGCCATGCTTTCTACATACATGGATATATTTATAGCACATTCCTTTGGATATCCTCTGCTTGTGGAGAGATAGGAACTCTCATACACTGTTGGTGGGACTGTAAAATGGTACAACACTCTAGAAGACAGTTTGGCGTTTCCTCAGAAAGCTGAACATAGAAATTCCATATGATCCAGCTATTCCACTGCTTGGAATATACCCTGGGAAAATTAGAACTGAGGCACAAACTGAGATTTGTACACCAATGTTCATAGCAGCATTATTCACCATCACAAGAACATGGAAACAGCCCAAATGTCCAACCACAATGGATTGAGAAATTATGGTACATTCACACAGAATGCAGGAACAATGATTTTGAAAACCCCTTCCTAACTTGGGAGGGACTGCAGAGCATTATGCTAAGTGAACAAACTCCATAAGGGGAGTGAATGGGACTCCATAAGGACAAATACTGTTTAAGACAATTACTGTAGAAATAGAAAGATAACTAGAAGAATGTGTATGAGGATCCAAGGGGCAGGGGAAGGGTAGGAGCAGAAGGATGAGGATGGGCAGGGGAGTAATCACAGGGTCACACAATTTGATGGGTTGAGGGAGGGATGGGTAAAGAAAATGAGAAAGATCTGGTGTGAAAAACAATGTATATGAACTTTGTAAGTAAACCAGGAAAAAATATTCTTTTAAAAAATCTTCTGCCAATCTATAAATATCTGGGACTGCAATCTCATTTGCCAGCTGACTCCTATTGAGATTTCATGTCTACTGATGTATCATTAGTAGATTATGGATAACTACTGATAATCACTGTAGGTCCATAGTGTGAAAGCCAACATAAACACAGGCTCTACACATGGATTTCACCTGATGGTACGCATAGGAATCAAATAGATTACATTTGTGTAAAGACTCGGTGGAGAAGCTCAATATCAGCAGTGAAAACCAGGCCAGGTGCTGATTGTGGGACAGACCACCAACTACTCATATGCAAGTTCAAGCTGAAGTTGAGGAAAATTAAATCAAGTCCACGGGAACCAAGATTTGCCCTTACGTCTGTCCCACTAGAACTTCAAAACCATCTCAGGAACAGATTTGAGGCCTTGAGCACCAATAAGCGTAGACCAAATGAGCTCTGGGAGGATATCAAGAAAATTGTCCATGAAGAATGCACAAGATCATTACAAAGGCTGAAGAAGAAGAAAAGACCAAGACGATGTCAGATGA